>NC_056745.1:102002098-102302098 GCF_019279795.1 Protopterus annectens | reverse complement strand
TTGCTGCAATCTTTTTGCAACTCCCCAGAACAGCAAGTGTCCCAATTTCTTCACCCTCTTCCCTCTACCCGGCCAACCCACCAGAGATGCTCTAGTCCACGATTGGCCCCGGGGACTTCTGTATGCCTTCCCCCCCTTTCCACTGATCACTTAATTCAGAAAGCTACCGCCTTGAGAGTCACTTTGATCCTCATTGCTCCGTACTGGCCTCGACAGATATGGTTTCCATTCCTGCATCGTTACCTCTTGGAACAGCCTTGGCATCTGGACCCAGTGCCAGATCTTTTGACCCATCAGTCGGGTCAGCTGCACCACTCCCTCCAATCTCTCAACCTCACAGCTTGGTTGCTCCGCTTCCTACCCTAGCCAGGCTTCCTCTAATTTCCCATTCAGTCCCTAACATCCTTATAGCTTCCCACAAGTCTTCTACCAGAAGGATTTACAATAGCAAGTGGAAACGTTTTTCCTTCTGGGCAGCAGCTAAAAACATAGACCCTTTCACCGCGCCTATCCAGTCTATTCTAGACTTCCTGGCAGAGCTTTTTCACTCAGGCTCTTCTTCGTCTACTATTAGAGTACAATTGACGGCCATATTTAACTTTCACGTAGGCCTTTTGGACTCCAACATTATGTCCCATAAACTTTGCAAAGCCTTTCTCAAAGGTATCTTTTTGCTTAAGCCCCCAATCAGAGACCCCCCACCTCAGTGGGACTTAAATTTAGTACTGGCTTCCTTGATTCTTCCCCCCTTTGAACCTGCAGCTTCCTGCTCTCTGAAGTTGCCCTCATGGAAAACCCTTTTTCTAGTAGCCATAACATCAGCTAGAAGGGTATCTGAACTTCATGCTCTTTGCATTCGTCGTCCGTATTTAGTTTTCCATAAAGACAGAGTGTCCCTCAGGACTAACCCGTCCTTTTTGCCCTAAGTTGCTTCTGAGGCAAATCTAAACCAGACTATCGATCTTCCAGTTTTCTTCCCTGATTATTCCAACAGGGCAGAACAAAAATTACACTTTCTGGATGTTCATCGCCAGCTTTGTTTTTATTTAGACAGAACAAAACAGTTTAGGAAATCTAATCAGCTCTTCCTATCTTATGCGGAAGGGAAAATGGGCCTTCCAGTTTCTAAAGTGTCCCTATCTAGATGGCTGGCTTCTGTAATTACTTTCATCTATGAACTCAGAAGTCAAAAGCTACCATCAAGACCTAGAGCTCATTCAACCAGGGAGTTAGCTACATCGGTAGCTTTTCAGGCTAGGCTGCCAATAGATTCCATTTGTGCAGCAGCCACATGGGCTTCTCCTCATACCTTTATCTCACATTACAAATTGGATATAGCCTCCAGAAACCGGGTTAACTTTGGTTCCACCGTCCTCAAGAGTCTGTTCCGATGAGCCACCCAGGGTAAAGGTGCTAGGGACGTGGTCCCATCCAGCAAGAATGAAGGTGAGATTGACAACTTAACATTGAGAAGTTATGTACCTACCATAACGTTCCATGTTAGTTGTCTTCTTCTCGCCTTCTTTCTTGCATCCTACCCTCCGTCCCCCTAGCCTGGACAGACCGAAAGGATCCTTTGGGATCTTCCTTCCCACATTTTTCAGCCACCTCTATTGTCCCTTTTTTGGTAACTTTAGACGTAGGTTTATATAGAGGTGGTCTTTCTCTTTCTCCATCCCTTGGGGACCAGAGCTGCTATGGTTTTAGCTATCAAACGAGATCTGAGTAGTTACCGCCTAGCATTGTGGGATATAGGGGAGCCTCGTGCCGGTAAAAATAGCTCTCGAGCTTTAGTATTGGCCGAGTCGGAGCCGAGGATCGGCTCCAAACCCATCCAGCAAGAAAGAAGGCGAGAAGAAGATAACTAACATGGAACGTTATGGTAAGTACATAACTTCTCATTTTCTTTCCACAAACATTCTCTTAAGCACTCCCAGTTCTATATCAGACTATGTATCATCAGAAATAAGTTTGGACAATCTAATCATCTGTCCCTTAATTACATTTTTCTTCTGACATTGGGTGTGTTGAGTTGTATAATTAAAAAAATGTGTTAGAGTAGGAAGCGTTTCTAAAAAATAGTAGACTTGTATCTCATTTCAGTGAAATTTTTAGAAATACTGACATCCAAACAAAATAATTCTGTGCTCATATATGCTGTGAATGAATCTCAGGAATTCTGTTGTACCATTGATATACTCAATAAAATTATTTTGTTCAGTAATGTCCCGTACCCACATCATAAAAATGTCATCCAAATAACGAAAATACTTTAAGATGAATTTATGAAATAGGAATTAAACACAAAATTTGTTTCCCACCATCACTGA
Organism: Protopterus annectens; assembly: GCF_019279795.1. Lineage (NCBI taxonomy): Eukaryota > Metazoa > Chordata > Ceratodontiformes > Protopteridae > Protopterus > Protopterus annectens. The sequence goes on along the minus strand of NC_056745.1, from coordinate 102,299,768 downwards.
ATTATACCGAAAAAATTGAAGGTGGGGGGGGGGGGGGCTACTGCTGCTCCCATCCTGACTCTTTTGATTTGCTTGTAATATCCTCCTTTGAAAAAAAACTAAATTATTGGTCAATACCATTTCCATTAGTGTTACTAACATTTTAATTTTAACAAAAGGGAATTGGTAATTTTTGTTAGGGCATCCAAAAACTACTACAGTCCTGTGTCACATAGGATCACCAGAGATAGATCTCTGATGCAGTTGCGATAAAAAACAAAAATTATTAAACTTAGTGACACCAAGAGTTCTCAAAAATTGCCACAAGTTCTCTAAAACATGAGATAGGACCTTAAAAAAAATCCATAAGCTTATGGTCAATATACTTGTCCACTGGTTTGGTCTTTGAACCACTAGTTGCCACCACTGGCCTCAAAAGTGGATTATCAATCAATTTGTGTACCTTCAGTATGCCAAAAATAGGCTCATAGTTATATACTAGGCAAATGATCACTAGGGCCTTTATAAGTATAGCTGTACAATCCAGCCTAATTGTGTCTCTATGTTTCATAGGCATTTATTAGGAGAGGTTATTGTGTGTGTGTGTGTGTGTGTGTGTGTGTGTGTGTGTGTGTGTGTGTGTGTGTGTGTGTGTGTGTGTGTGTGTGTGTGTGTGGGGGGGATGGGTATGTTAGTTTGGGCATTACTATATGATTAGACATAACTACAGTCTATTAAGTCTAGCTCATGAATACTTTTTGCCTGGTCGACCTCGTATCACATCTTGAAACAAAAATGTTTACTGATTGCCGGATACACCCATTTCTGTTGCATGTGTGCATATGCTAATGTTCCAGAAATGCTTGCCATCTCAAACTTGCATTATACTGTGTACTGAACTATTCACTGTCAATACATATTTCAAATTCTATTGTATACATATCTTTAAATTAAATTATTGGAGCTTTTCTCTCTGGCTCTGCTTTGAAAAGGGAGTTGATGTTCATCGTATTTCACTGTTGTAGTCCTTACAAAATGGGGTTATCTGGCTCCCGGTAGCCCACAGTCTGCCAGAATACCAAAGTCCTTGGTAGATGATGTCGGCTGCCTTCAGTTGTAAGCCTGACGTCAGGACGTCAGGTACAAAGGAAGGCAGCCAACGACATTTCCTCAGTCTTTCTTGCCGCGGAGCCCGAAGCAGAAGCAATTTGCACGAGTGCCGGGCCGGACGGCCGATTACCTTCTTTTTGTATTCTGACTACTAAAGTTGAAGACATCCTCAGATAAGTGCGCCATTGGGGACCCTCTTTTCTTGCTTTAATGAATGTCAGAGAAATTTAATAACTGTTTTGCCTGTGGAAAACAGATTCTGCACCGTGATTTTCATTCTTACTGTTTCACTTGTTTGGGCCTTGAGCACGACATCCCTAATTGTGATCTCTGTGCTTCTTTCAACCCGCATACCATACGCCATAGAGCTAGGATCTTATATAAGCATTTCGGAGTTTGGCCTAAGTTCGTCGGTATGGTGTCTTCTGGTCTCTCAACTTCAGATGTTCCTAAGAAGTGCAAGGATAAAGACCATGACAGGCTTAGGGTCAAATTAGCTGACGATGTTCCTGTTAAGTTGGTTGTCAGCCCAGCGGTAGTCAGTGAGGCGCTTTCTCTGCCCCTGCAGTCTGCAGATGTTCACCAGCAGGCCTCTACTGAGACCTTTTCTGAGTCCTCCATACCGCAGGCTCCCACTTCATCTTCTGACCCTCCACCAGTTGCCACCTCTGATGGGTCCTGAGCTGCTAAGCAAGCACTGGCTTCTAAGGCCGTTTTTCTCTGCCCGGAGACCAGATCCAGACTGAAGACCTTGTTTCAGACTGCTGTGGTGGCTAAGCCTCCTGAGTCCCTCCAGCATTCTAGCAGGCCCTCCAGCCGCAAATTTACTCAAAAGCAGGTGCCTGCCTCCCCCCAAATGCCTTAGTCTCAGATGATTAAAATGGCTAGTGATCTATTGACCCTTATCAGGGGCTCTCAGCCACCTCCTTCTAAGAGGGCTAGGAAATTGTCCCCAGAAGTTTTGTCTGCCTCAGACTCTGAGGTTTCCAGCAACTCTGCTGATGAAGAAGGAAACTCCCAACTTTTTTCTGGTTTTGAGGATTCTGATGCAGAAGAATCTATCCCATCTGCCTCCCCTCCAGAAGATTTTTTTTTGGAGATACTCTAAATACTCTTAGGGAGCATTTCAAATGGGAAAGTCAGGACTACCCTCAGTCTAAGAAAAGGATTAGGGAATTCTTGGATTTGCCACAGCATAAGCCTTTGGCTATCCCTCTGGTATTGGAAGTTGTTGATGATGTTTTCATGGAGAATTCTTTGACTCCTAATTCTGTTCCTCCTGCTCCCAGAAAACCTGACAGGTATAGAGTTCCTGATTCTCATCATTTCCTTTTCAGGAATCTTACTGCTGATCTGGAGATTATTTCTCAGGGCCCTAAAGGTGTTAAAGCCATGGTTGCTAAAAATCCTGTTCCCTCTGACAGGGAATCTAGGGCCTTGGATAGATGGGGTAAAAAGTTTTATACCTCCTCCACCCTTGCGCTTAGGTCAGTTAATTGTCTTTTTCATATGCTTAAGTATCAGCAGCTTACTTTGGAGGCTATTAAAGCTAAAATCGCTGGTGCTCCTTCCCTGATGGAGAGTAAGAACATGCAAGATTTATTGAATCCGACCACTGTTGTCACTAAACATTCTTTACATTGTGGTTTTGACACTTTGGATGCTTCTTGCAGGGCAGCAGCCACTGGTTCTGTTATTAGAAGACATGCTTGGCTCAGGGAACAGCCCCTTTCTGAACCTGTCAAATCTAAATTACTGGATGTGCCTTTGCACAAGGACAGTCTTTTTGGTAACAAAGCAGAAGAGGTGTTGAAAAAGTTGGAGGATAAGGCCAAATCTATGCAAACTGTTAAGGATTTTCTGCAAGTTCAGCCTCCTTGCTTTAGTAGAAACTACCCTTCTAAGAATTGGACTTTTCCTGATCCTAGATAACAGGGTTGTACTAGGCCTTTTTTCTCTGCCCAGAGACCCAGTTCTTCTAGGAGACAGACTTTCACCCCTCAAAAGTCTAAGCACTGGCATGCTTCCTCTTCAGAATCGAGGAGTTCTAAGCAAACCTCCCAAAGCAAGCAATCCCAATGACTCTGGACTTCCCCTGCCTGCCTCTGTGGGCCCAGGGTTTCCTTTGGGGGGAAGGTTAGCCATTTTTGCAGATTTCTGGTCCACCATCACAGACGACAAATGGGTACTCAAAATGGTATCCCAAGGCTACAAGTTCTCCTTTCGCACCTTCCCTGTCCACCAAGGATACCCAGATATCCCCCACATCAAAGGGCAGAAGCAGAAAAACAAGTTTCTTCTTTGCTAAACCTGGGAGCAATAGAGCCAGTTCCTGCACTACAGATAGGCCAGGATTTCTAATTGTCCATTCTAAACACTTTTGTGGTGATTCCCAAGTTCAAAATGCTCACTCTTCAGCAGTTGCTGCCAATGCTGGCTAAGGATTCCTGGCTGGTGACTTTGGATCTCAAAGAAGCTTATCTGCACATCCCAATAAGGGAAAGCTGCAGGCAGTTCCTTCACTTCAGGGTGGGAAAGGGACACTTCCAATTCTCTGCACTGCCCTTTGGCTTATCTACTGCTCCCAGAGTTTTTACGAAATGCCTGGCTCCAGTCGTTGCTTTTTGCAGGCAAAGAAACATTCAAATTTACCCTTACTTGGACAATTGTTTTATTCAAGCAAACTCTCCAGAACAACTTCTAAAGCATTTGGACTTTGTAAAGAACCTTCTCACCTCTTTGAGCTACACTATCAATGAAAAGAAGTCAAAATTGGTACCCACCAGGGAGATTATATTCCTGGGAGCGAGTCTGAACACAGCCGCCCAGATAGTATTCCTCCCTCAAGAGAAACAAATGGATCTTTCGAATTACTTCAAGAATTTGGCAAGCATGATCCAGCTCTCTGCAAGGCAATTCCTGCAAGCCCTGGGATTCATGGCTTCATGTATTCTGATGATTCCATATGCCAGACTGCATATGAGGAAAATACAATGGTACCTCAAGAACCTTTGGTGTCAACACACTCAGGATTTAGACTTGATACTTCCTCTGATTCTTTGTCTGCAGATGGAGTTTCTTTGGTGGGTGATGGCCTGTTCACAGAACAAAAGCCTGCCTTTTTGTCCACCTCCTGCCAGCCAGACTCTCACCACAGATGCCTCGGACTATGCTTGGGGAGCACATCTAGAGGGCAGATGCATTCAGGGACTTGGACCTATCAACAGATTCATTTGCACATAAATCTGAAGGAATTGATGGCAGTCCAGCAGGCCTTGATGGCTTTCAAGCATCTACTCTCTCCTGGTACTCTTCTAGTCAGGACAGACAACACCACAATCATGTGGTACATCAACAAGCTGGGAGGGACTCACTCTTACCCCCTGTGCAGACAAACCATGATACTGTGATCCATAGCAGCTTTCATAGGCATTCATGTGATAGCTCAGTTTCTTCCAGGAAGGCTCAACCTCTTGGCAGACCGGTTGAGCAGGCAGGTCCTGGATCCTCACGAGGCAACTAAACAAGACCATCTTCTATCACATCATTCAGTGTTGGGGCAATCCTCAGGTGGATCTCTTCTCTTCTCATCTCTGACCAACCACCTTCATTCCAACCTTTTGCACCAGGGAACATCATGACCAAGCTTGGAAAGTGGATGCTCTGTCCTCCCCTGGACACAGCTCTCAATCCATGCCTTCCCTCCTCTGCCTCTTCTTCCCAGAGTGCTGTTAAAGATAAGGGATTCAAAACCATGGGCCATTATCATAGCTCCAGACTGGCCCAGGCAATATTGGTATCCACTACTTTGCAGTCTTTCCCAGTCTCAGCCTTGGCATCTTCCCCTGATACCAGATCTCTTGGTTCAGGATGGAGGAAAAATTCTACATCCTCATCTCCAGACTCTGCATTTGGCAGCCTGGCTCATAATATAAACCTTTCCCAACAAGTAGTTGAGGTTCTTTGTGAGGCCAGGGGGCCTAGCACTAGGAAATCTTACGCAGATAAATGGAAAAGATTCTGCATTTGGTTGCAGGCTAGGAGGGGAAGACCCCTCTCGACCTACTCTTCCTCTTATTCTTGACTATCTGGCAGGCTTGCTTAATGGTGGACTCCTTTTCTTCAGTCAAGATTCATGCTTCGGCTATTTCTGCTCATTGTTCCTTTGAGCGACCCATTTTCTCTCATCCCCTGATGAAACAGTTCCTCAGGGGAGCTAGCAATTTAAAACCTCCCAGAAGGGCACCTACTCCTACTTAGGATCTTAATTTTGTACTTGAGAAACTTACTCTGCCTCCTTTTGAACCAGTCACCTCAGCAGATTTAAAATTTCTGTCCTGAAAAACTGTCTTTCTTTTGGCTATTACTTCAGCTAGAAGAGTTTCTGAGCTGCAGGCCTTAATGGCAGTAGAGCCTTTTGTCATCTTCCATGTGGATCGGGTTTCCCTCCTTTATGCCTAAGGTGGTTTCTAGCCTGACTCTTAACCAGTCTATCCACCTGCCTACCTTCTTTCCTAATCCTCAGAATAAAGGGGAAAGGTTACTGCACTCCCTGGATGTGCATAGACAGCTTAGATTTTACCTGGACAGGACTAAACCTTTTTGAAAGTTGGATCAGTTGTTGGTCAGTTTTGCACCTGGAGCTCAGGGCAAAGCTATTTCTAAACAGACCATTTCTAAATGGATTGCTCATTGTATTCACTTTTGTTACTTGCAGCATGGCAAGGTTCCTCCACAGAGTATTAGGACCCATTCTACTAGAGCAGCCTCTACCTCAGCAGCTTTTTTCAGAGGTGTACCTACTAGGGACATCCTGGAAGCAGCTACCTGGACTTCTGTCCACACTTTCACAAAGCATTACAATTTACCCTTAGTCCAGGGCTGGTTTTGCCACTGCAGTGTTGCAGGGCATTTTTACCAACCCTTAAACAGTGGGTGTTCCTCCTCCCTTTTGTTTTTTTTTTCCTGGCCTTTGGGAATCAATCAATTTTGTAAGGACTGCAACAGTGAAACACAATGAACATAGTACAGTTGTGTAAACTTACCATAAATGTAGATGTTAGAGTGTATTCATTGTTGCAGTCCTGGTCCCCCCCTCCATCCCCCTTTTTTCCTTGGGCACAGACTGGATTTTTCTTTTCCTGGTCTAGCCTTCTTGGGGGCTTCTGACAGCTAAAGCAAGATAAACTGAGGAAATGGCGTCGGCTGCCTTCCTTTGTACCTGACGTCCTGATGTCAAGCTTACAACCGAAGGCAGCCGGCGTCATATACAAATGACTTTGGTATTCTGGCCAACTGTGGGCTACTGGGAGCCGAATAACCCCATTTTGTAAGGACTGCAACAGTGAATATACTCGAACATCTACATTTATGGTAAGTGTACACAACTGTACTTTTTAAGGCCAGTCAAACTTTCCCGGTAAACAAAAGCAAATAAAAAATATACATTTTTCTTCCATCCTCTGTTTTAATTTGCCCCATGGTTAAGTTGTTCCCAGTGATTCAGTTTTATGGCTGTTTTCTTCCAGTTACTTCTCTTAGTTTCAAACCTGTTTTCTGTCCCTTTAGTTTGGAACACGATCAACAAAATCTCCTTTTCTGTACCCTCACTAGCTTATTTTTGAGTATACGGCTTACACTTTACATGAATAAATTTTAAATGGTTGTTTTTATTCTCAGCACCTGTTTTCAAATAAAACAATCTCTCACCACCTCAGATCAATCCTCTTTGCCTCATCATCATAATCTTGACATTTTAATTTATAACCCCTTACTTGTAATATTTATTAATAGCCTTAGTAGTGTAATCTGAACATGCCCCTCTAAATCAGGCAACTCATGCCCTCTTGCTTTGTTGCTAAGTTTATCTTTTCCCACTTAACCCTATACCCATTTCTTTCCCAAATAAATTTCATCAGTTCAGTAGTTATTTCTTGCTATAATTTATTGCCTGGTTGATAAAAATAAGCTTGGTCAACATACAGAATCAAGGGAGCCAAAAACATTTTCACTGTATTTTTCTATCCAGACCAATAATCGTGAACTTCTACTCTCTTACCTTTTGGTGTATCTTCCATTTAGTTTCCTCCCACATCTCCTTTGTTGTTACTAATGAATCTTTTTCTCAGCCATAGTCCTAGGTACTTCAGTTTTTCATGCACTCAAAGGTACAGGAATTGTTGCACTAATTCCTGTGTAGGCACATAGTTTACAGATATGACTTTTATTTTAAAAATGACAAGCACTAAAGGTTTTACCACCCTGAGGTAGTCAGTGGAGACCTCCGACAGACAGTGTTGCAAGCCAATATCATTACCCACAAGTCCAGCTTACGATATGCAATGTTCATCTGATTTTTAGAAACAGGGACAAAATATGTGCCATTGTTTAAGTATTCCAACATTTTCTGCGAGTAAGTAAAACAGTCCATAATCACAGCTCCCCCGCCCTTGTCTGGTTTCATGATGCACAAATGGCCATCATATTTCGAATCATTTAACAATGTTCTCTTACTCATAGTTAAATTATAAAAACCTACCTGGACTCCTTTTATTGTTGTTAAATAATTGCCTAGTATCACTTTTGCATAGGTTGTCATAGGCCGTTATGGATGATGCGAATGGTGGCTTAAACAAACGTTTCCCGGTCAAGTAATTTCTCTTATTTAAATCGAAACCTTTTTCTTCTAAAATAAGTTTTAACTTTAACATTCTTGTGAATAGTTTAAGCTCTAAAATAATATCAGTCACCTTGGAATTAAAAGAGGGGACAAAAGTAAACCCCCAGAAAACAAACCACCCAGTTCTGAAGTAATTACCAAGTGGCTTTTTTTGGTTATTTGTTGTCTCACGTTGCACAGAGTATTTTTATTTATTTAACATTTGTTAACTGGGTAGGTGAATTGGTCCAAGGACACTTTTCAGTCATGACCCAGTTCATAGAAGCCATACAATACAACTAAACATATAAGGGAAACTATTTGTATAGAAATATACATAGACATTGGCAGTAACATAGTTGTAGATGTATAGCACAGTATTGAATTTTCATTTAGGAACATACCATTTTGAATTTTCAGGTAGGTACAGTCCATTAGTGACAGAGCAAATCAGCTTTCAGTTCAGTTCCAAAGAAGCATTTCAATGAATATAATATGAAGTGAGTTAGTATCAAGCTAGTAGATGGAACACACCATTGTTCCATGCCTTATAGCCCAAATTCTTAAAGCACTTAGGCATGCTGCATTATCAGATATATTTTTTTTAGTTTGAGGCTACTAAATTCATTCATTTGTCTTATTTTCATCGGGTGTTTGTTCCAAATGGAAGGTACATGCTTACAGAAGGTATTTTTGGTACTGGCTAATATTAAGGAGTCTGTTCTTTAATGGTGGACAGTGCCCGGTATTAAGGAGCTTGTGTAAGCTTGCTAAGCAGTAACTCATTTTTTGCTGAACTGTTAGGCATCAACCATTCTTTGTTGTAGTGCAGTGGTGTCCTCTATTGTTAGCTAGGTTGATGAGGCATAATATTTTATTTTCAATGGCTTGCAGTAATGTGGTATCAATAGCTGAGTTTGCAGCAATAAGGGGCAGGCTGTACTCGATGCTAAGAATGAATGTATTGAAGGCTATGGAGCTGGCTTATGGAGTGAGAAGACTGAATACTGCATAGGCTGCTTTAAGTTATCTTTGTACTAGGGGCTCTATGACAGAAGGATCTAAAACAGTTCCTAAGTACCTTTGGCAGGCGGTTGTAGGCAAAATATTAAAAGATTCAGATCAGTAATATCAGCGATAGGATCCAATTTAATCTTTTAAACTGTGCCAAACAGCATGACAGTACTTTTGCTGTATTTGCAAGTTTGTTATTAGTTAACCAGTTCCAAAGTATTTCAAAGTCAAACTGCAGCTTTGAGACATTTCATCAGTTGAGTTCCCATACCGAATAATAAACCTGTCTTTGTCCAGTATAGCAACTTCTTCTAGAGGTCACTCCATGCCAGAAGTGTAATTAATTCCAATACTTTAGGAAGACTTCCCCTTTCATCTGTTGCCTAAACAAATTTCCATGCTGCATAGGCAACTCTCCTCCCTCCAGTCAGTTCTGCAACCCAATTTTATTACGCATGGCCTTTTTGTACAAACTGCAGTACAGACATCACTGTATCACTGTATTCACTGTTGTAGTCCTGGTTCCCCCCCCTCCATCCCCCTTTTTTCCTAGGGCACAGACTGGATTTTTCTTTTCCTGGTCTAGCCTTCTTGGGGGCTCCTGCAGTTAAGGCAAGATAAACTGAGGAAATGACGTTGGCTGCTTTCCTTTGTACCTGACGTCCTGATGTCAGGCTTACAACCGAAGGCAGCCGGCGTCATATACCAAGGACTTTGGTATTCTGGCCGACTGTGGGCTACCGGGAGCCGAATAACCCCATTTTGTAAGGACTGCAACAGTGAATACACTCGAACATCTACATTTATGGTAAGTGTACACAACTGTACTTTTAAAGGCCAGTCAAACTTACCTGGTAAACAAAAGCAAATAAAAAATATACATTTTCTTCCATCCTGTTTTAATTTGCCCCATAGGTAAGTTGTTCCCAGTTCTCTTAGTTTCAAACCTGTTTTCTGTCCCTTTATTTTGGAACACGATCAACAAAATCTCCTTTTCTGTACCCTCACTAGCTTATTTTTAAGTATACTGCTTACACTTTACATGAATAATGTTTTAAATGGTTGTTTTTATTCTCAACACCTGTTTTCAAATAAAACAATCTCTCACCACCTCATATTGATCCTCTTTGCCTCATCATCATAATCTTGACATTTTAATTTATAACCCCTTACTTGTAATATTTATTAATAGCCTTAGTTGTGTAATCTGAACATGCCCCTCTAAATCAGGCAACTCATGCCCTCTTGCTTTGTTGCTAAGATTATCTTTTCCCACTTAACTCTATGCCCATTACTTTCCCAAATAAATTTCATCAGTTCAGTAGTTATTTCTTGCTATAACTTATTGCCTGATTGATAAAAATAAGCCTGGTCAACATACAGAATCAAGGGAACCAAAAACATTTCACTGTATTTTTCTATCCAGACCAATAATCGTGAACTTCCACTCTCTTACCTTTTGGTGTATCTTCCATTTAGTTTCCTCCCACATCTCCTTTGTTGTTACTAAAGAATCTTTTTCTCAGCCATAGTCCTAGGTACTTCAGTTTTTCATGCACTCGAAGGTACAGGAATTGTTACACTAATTCCTGTGTAGTCACATAGTTTACAGATACGGCTTTTATTTTAAAAATGACAAGCACTAAAGGTTTTACCACCCTGAGGTAGTCAGTGGAGACCTCCGACAGACAGTGTTCCAAGCCAATATCATTACCCACAAGTCCAGCTTATGATATGCAATGTTTATCTGATTTTTAGAAACAGGGACAAAATATGTGCCATTATTTAAGTATTTCAACATCTTCTGAGAGTAAGTAAAACAGTCCATAATCACAGCACCCCCGCCTTTGTCTGGTTTCATGATGCACAAATGGCCATCATATTTCGAATCATTTAACAATGTTCTCTTACTCACAGTTAAATTATAAAAACCTGGACTCCTTTTATTGTTAAATAATTGCCTAGTATCACTTTTGCATAGGTTGTCATAGGCTGTTATGGATGCTGCAAATGGTGGCTTAAACAAACCTTTCCCGGTCAAGTAATTTCTCTTATTTAAATCCAAACCTTTTTCTTCTAAAATACGTTTTAACTTTAACATTCTTGTGAATAGTTTAAGCTCTAAAATAATATCAGTCACCTTGGCATTAAAAGAGGGGACAAAAGTAAACCCCCAGAAAACAAACCACCCAATTCTGAAGTAATTACCAAGTCGCTTTTTTTGGTTATTTGTTGTTTCACATTGCACAGAGTATTTTTATTTATTTAACATTTGTTAACTGGGTAGGTGAATTGGTCCAAGGACACTTTTCAGTCATAACCCAGTTCATAGAAGCCATACAATACAACTAAACATATAAGGAAAACTATTTATATAGAAATATACATATAGACATTGACAGTAACACAGATGTAGATGTATAGCACAGTATTGAATTTTCATTTAGGAACAGACCATTTTGAATTTTCAGGTAGGTACAGTCCATTAGTGACAGAGCAAATGAGCTTACAGTTCAGTTCCAAAGAAGCATTTCAATGAATATGATACAAAGTGAGTTAGTATTAAGCTAGTAGATGGAACACACCATTGTTCCAAGACTTATAGCCCAAATTTTTAAAGCACTTAGGCATGCTGCTTTATCAGATATTTTTTTTTAGTTTGAGGCTACTAAGTTCATTCATTTGTCTTATTTTCATCGGGTGTTTGTTCCAAATGGAAGGTACATGCTTAGAGAAGGTATTTTTGGTACTGGCTAATATTAAGGAGTCTGTTCTTTAATGGTGGACAGTGCCCGGTATTAAGGAGCTTGTGTAAGCTTGCTAAGCAGTAACTCATTTTTTGCTGAACTGTTAGGCATCAACCATTCTTTGTTGTAGTGCAGTGGTGTCCTCTGCTGTTAGCTAGGTTGATGAGGCATAATATTTTATTTTCAATGGCTTGCAGTAATGTGGTATCAATAGCTGAGTTTGCAGCAATAAGGGGCAGGCTGTACTCGATGCTAAGAATGAATGTATTGAAGGCTATGGAGCTGGCTTATGGAGTGAGGAGACTGAATACTGCATAGGCTGCTTTAAGTTATCCTTGTACTAGGGGCTCTATGACAGAAGGATCTAAAACAGTTCCTAAGTACCTTTGGCAGGCGGTTGTAGGCAAAATATTAAAAGATTCAGATCAGTAATATCAGCGATAGGGGCAAATTTAATCTTTTAAACTGTGCCAAACAGCATGACAGTACTTTTGCTGGTATTTGCAAGTTAGTTATTAGTTAACCAGCTCCAAAGTATTTCAAAGTCAAACTGCAGCTTTGAGACATTTCATCAGTTGAGTTCCTATACCGAATGATAAACTTGTCTTTGTCCAGTATAGGAACTTCTGCTAGAGGTCGCTCCATGCCAGAAGTGTGATTAATTCCAATACTTTAGGAAGAGTTCCCCTTTCATCTGTTGCCTAAACAAATTTCCATGCTGCATAGGCAACTCGCCTCCCTCCAGCCAGTTCTGCAACCCAATTTTATTACGCATGGCCTTTTTGTACAAACTGCAATACAGACAGCATTGTATCAGTCTGCCTCATCTTCACCTTTGCTGAGCACCTCCTGGAAAATCCTGTCTTATCTTTGCTACTATGTGTATATTGTGCAGGTATGTTTTTTTTCTAAGACAGCTATACAGCCATACGTGTACAGGGAGGGAAAGACAGATGTGGCTTTTTGTTACTGATTAATTCTTTCTGCATCTGCCCAAACAGAAAAGCTGTGCCATCTGTTGTAATCCTAATTTTACAGATGGGTGCTGGCAGCATTGCATATGAGGCAGTGAAGAGAAAACAAGTCAAGACAGCCAAGACTTTGGTTATGGCTTATGTGAGGGCTATCAGTTTATAATGCTGCTCGCTAATAAACAATGCAGAGACACTTGCAGGCCAGTTATGTGGGGGAATTCTTTGTTTTGACTTTCTCAGAGGATATATAACTATGCACAGAAGACAACAAAATGGAGTCTTTTTTACAGTATGAGCAACTCAATATTTCCAAACTGGTCCCACTCACCAATAACCCCCAAGGTGCCATGCCACTGTCCAGAAGTGGTCAGTTTGTATTAAATGAATGGATTACAGAAATGCTGCCCTTTATTACAGCCATTTCACAGTGTGGTATATTTCAGCACTTAATAGTAGATCCTTGGTTCCATTTCTGAATCGCATCTCTTGGTACAATGTTAGCTTTAGTGTACCGTATGGAAGGGATTTCTGAATTCTAACGTCAGTGCCTGCCAGTTCTATTAAATACTCTTTTTTACTTCAAGTCATACTGTGGACCATCTTACAAGGAATGAGCACAGGGAGTGGGGGAGGTGCCATCCTATCTGCTCAGAATATTTCTTCTTCACAACCATTGTAGCAAACTCCTAACAGAAAAGTCTCATCTGTCTGGAGGCAGCAGTCATCCAGGTACTTTTCCACTATATTTATTCATTTGTAGACTTGCATTACATTAATTTGCAAATTATAAACTGTCTGCTATATGTTAAAAATGCTGTTTTTTTTTTTTTTTTTTTTTTTTAACTATTGTTAGATTTCAGTAACTATAGGTTAACAGTAATCAGAATTGTCCTATATGTTACTGTTCAATTGTTTATTCATGAAGGTGTACATTTTCAAACTGTTCAATTCTGGTGCCAGAGCTAAGACTCTTTCTTAACTGTGACTAAATGTCAGTACCTATAGGATAGTTTTACCCTGTGTTTTAGAATTTTTTCATTTCATATATGTGTAAGTTTACAAGTTCTGTTTGAAATTGTAGATATATCTTATTCTTGCCTACATTTCAGGACCTGAATGTTAATACTGCTAATTTGCTATGACTCGCTCCCCTACCCACACATACACATTTTTTTGTTTAGTTTATCTTTATATCAATGTGTGAATTACAGGTGTGTACCTGTTTGCAGTGTGCTTGGTATTTTTATTAGCTGTTACCAAATTTTTGTACCTGCAGATAATACTACTCTGACTGCTCTGCATTGGCCTTTGTGTATTATTTAACAGTGATATGTCTTTATTGCGTACCTCTCAGGAAAAATAGTTTATGGTTTCCCTGTTTCTGCTGTAACCATCCTTGCAGTCTCCCCAAACATTTTTTAAACCTAGTGGCTTTTATCTTTTTGTTTCTGGCCCCTTCCCTCTTGGTAGATATTTTCATCCCGGTAATTCTTGCCCTCATACCAGGTTGTTAAAGCTGTTTTTTTCTCATGTAAATTCCCTTGTGTTTTAGTTTATGTGATATACAGTTCTGAAAATGTATAACCGAATAAATCATTTTATTTTTCTAATAGATATCAACCTGATATGTCTTACTTTCATTTCAACAGGGCATAACTTCCTTACCCCAAACAGTCACTATTCAGCAAGAAAGACCATCAGACTTTTTGAAACAGTGAAGTGTTTTTTGCATTCCAAGTTCTATGTAAAGAAGCAATTAAGCTCTGCAGCGTGTAGGCAGAGCCTTTCTCATTTTTTTTTTACCTTCTGCTGTGTGTTGTCTGTGAGGTCTGATAAATGTTTCATAATTAAATTCTTGGATTATGCTGCCTCTAGATTTCATAAATCCAGACTGTAGCCAGCTCCCTTCCACTTCTTGCTACCCCTTTTCTGTCAGTTGTAGACCAAGAACAACTGCTGCTGCTGCACACCCAAGAAAGAGCCAAAGCCCAAAGGTTATAAGGACTCCATCTTTATATGAGTAAGAGCACAGAATCCTAGACTCAGCTGTGAATTACAGCTGGTCTGTCTTGTTTGTGTGTTGTTCACTGTGGTGTGCCTTTCATATCCTCCCCCTGTGCCATTTAGTAATTCCACATTCCCCCTGCCCTTCTGAGAGCTCATAATAACTCCCAAGTTGTCCCTAGCTGTACTGCACTAGAAAATCTTTAATTTCTTTTCTGATGCTCTATATTTGCCCAAACATTTGCCTACATTTATTTTAGTTGTTTAGCTTTGCCGGGAAAGCTTACCTTCTGTGTCACAGATTGTTTTTTTTTTTTTTTGTTAGAATAAGATTACATTCACAGGGTGGGGGTGGGGTGGGGTTAGGAGGGATGCTACACTCAGACTGACTTCACTCACCTACCCTTCCTCTAATCCCTATAACCTCCTATTACACTACATTTAAACTTGTCTATCTCCACTCAACCCCAGTCTTTCTTCTTAAAAATCATCCATAATTACATCATTGCAACAAACCACTCCTACTGAATTCATTATTCATTTTAGCTCGTTCCAAATCACTCTTCTACTGCTGATGCATTTAATATCATCTGTGACACAAGTGAAATACTGCCATCCCAGCTGTCTGGAATTTTGTAAATAATTATATGTTATTTGAGAATATTAATATGATTTATATAGAAATGTAACAAAAGGAGACACTGCCATCCCAGCTGTCTGGAATTTTGTAAATAGTTATATGTAATTTGTGACTACCAGCATGATGCAATTATTTGTGTTACCAAATGTATTAGAATTATATGATCTGATGTCATTAATCTTCATTCATTCCTTACTGATGGGTGTCGGTTCTGTCCTCGGAACTGAGTCGGTCTTGTAACAAGCTCGTGCCAGCCAAAAAACTCTTGAGCTAAGCTTTTACCCACAATGCCCTTCCCCTTGTTACCTCAGATCTCGTTTGCCATGTTACTGGAAAGCCATGTCAAGCCAGCTCTCTAAGCTAAGTAATTTAAAAACTTTTCAAATTACCTGTTGTTAGTTGGGTTTTCTTCTTCAATTTTTATCGTTATTACCCACTGTTTTACTGTTAGTGCTTTTACTGTTTTTTTCTCTATTCCTTACTGTGTTTAGCTAATTTCTTAATACCATCGTTGGTAAAGGCCTTTCCTCTCCCTTACCTTTGAGGTAATTTCTTTCAATACCATTGTTGATATCCCCCCTTTCTATATAAAAAAAAAATATATATATATATATTTTCTATCCCTTTTTTGTGCGTGGCTGTAATTTTTGTTTTAAAGTATGTCAGAAAAGAAAGGAGCGTGCGGGCTCAAACAGTGCGACCAGTGTGGCTGCAAGATGCCCAATTCAGACACACACGACTCTTGTGTTTATTATTTGGGCATTCTTCATCTCTCAATCCAACCACCTTGACTAATCTGTAAAGGTTTTTCTTGTGGGACCCTTAATGAGAGGGCGGATAAACTGATTTTAAAGGGCCTCCTTAAGACACCCTTCTCGGAGGCTATCTCTGGGTTGGAGGGCTCATCCCCTCCCAGCAAACATCATATAAAAAGATCACATTCAGTTCCTTCATCACCTTCTGGTGAGAAAAAAACAGAACCAAAACCTAAAATACCTAAATTGTCTGAACCAGGATTAAAACTGACTTCCACTGCACCGTCTGTAGTGGTTTCGACCACGGTGCGGTCATCAAAATCTGTTTCTTCAGTGTCAGCCTTGGCACGAAAACTACATTTTTGGCACCAATTCTACCAAAGACATTAGAATCCACCTTGGTGCCTTCTTTGGTTCCCTCAACTCTGGCACCATCTTTGTCAGCACCGTCCACAGTTATGGCACCAAGCCTGCTTTTAATGTCGACTTCAGAATTTCCCACACCAACAATTGCCCCCATGCATATCTCTACCATTAACACTTCAGTGCCAGTGATTTCAACAGCCAGGACCTGATATTCACCCTCGGTGGATCCCTTCTTGGGGCAGCAATACAGCCTTTTTTAGAGAGACCTGCTCCCCATCAGGGATAGTGAAGTGATCGTCCATGAGCCTTTCAGAATTGGGTGTGATGAACCTTGTGGACCAGCTGCTGACGGCAAGCGGGATTACAACACCATCTAAAACTCCTCTCCCTGTTGGAGTTGGGAGTCCTTCTCCACAGACTCCAGTTTACTCTCTTCCGACTTCTGTGCAGGTATCAAAGCCCCTGGAACCGATGCCCTCATTGGCTCCCACTGCTTTGGTTCCACTGGTGGACCTCACTGTGGTGTCAGAGCCATCTCTTTGACTCCTGGTTCATTTGGAACTGAGCCTTTCTCAGGATTGTGGCTGGTCTGTAGGCACCAGGGTTCATGGTACGGCGCCAAATTTTTTTGATGGCACTGTCCATGGTTCCAGGAGTCCTTTTGGTGCATAGTCATCTTGAGACTCCTTCCATGGGAACTGGCTCATTGGAGTGGGGTATGACCCCAGTTCCGAGGTTGTTTTTCCTTGGTTCCAGGCTACCATCCCTCTTCAGGCAGGCCAGCATTCCAGGCAATGGAGAGGGCTCTTGCCTCAGCAGGCAAGCCGCCAGTGTTGGAACTTTCACTATGTACTCCCTCAGAGCCTCAGCTGACACAAGCCACTACTATAGGACAGCAAGCACAAGAGTCTCAGGATACCCTACCACAGGGTGCCCTTTCTTCGGAGTCCTACTCAGAAACTCCCACTGAAGAGTTCAAGCACAAGAAGACATGCAAGAGAAAGCACGTGGACTCACCCGAGGAATCCCTTACTGAAGACACAGACTACAATGAAGGGGAAGGGTCCCGCGGTCATCCCCTGATGATGTCTCCTTCAGAAACATCCTGGAAATATTGAAACAGAGGGGGTGACTGGAAGCCCTCCAACCCTTCCTCTGAGGAATCCCATGTTCCTTCAGGCTTTTCGTGCTAACCCCTCTACTTCCTGGGTGACCCCACCTGCAGATGAGTTAGTTCAGCTCATCATACAGTGTGCATAGAAAAGTCCTGATACCATTGAACCAATCTCACGGAGGCCGAACAAAATCTTATCTTCCCCTGAACAACATCCTCACTGGACCAGGGACTTCCAGTAGACTTGATGGCGGTGACGGCTGCCACAAAAAAGGAACTGGCCGAGGAAAGCCAGACTGTCCACCACCCAAAGAGTCTCGAGCGGTAGACAGACTGGGGAAGCAAGTCTTTGCATCATCGATCTTTGCTGTTAGTTCTTTGAATTACCTGGCACACTTCACCAGGCTTCAGAGAGACTCAGTGACTGAACTTTCCAAAACCTTAGCAGGAGCTATGTCTGATGAGGTCCACGACAAAGTGGCCTTGCAGCTAGCAACCCTGGAATCCATTTCCAACTTCTCCATGCATCTAATTTCTCACGCCATGGAAGGAGCTGCCAGAGGGGCGGGTTCAGGCATTGTCATGAGACACCATGCCTTGATGCACCTTTGTGACTTTGCAGACCCCATTAAGTCTTCCTTTCTAAATGCTCCAGTGGAAGCCTCTTCTCTTTTCAGCCTGAAAGTGAAAGACACACTAGCTAGGTGTGAAAAGGATGGCAAGATCCTTTCTGTCATGGGTGTATGTTTTTCAACACCTCACTGTCCATATTCTAGGAACCAGAAGAGTGGAAAGATGTGGCACAAGAAATCACAGGGTCCCTTCTGCAACACACATGGTGAGTATACTCCCTGTGGCAGAGGGGGTAACTCAAGTGGAAGACACCCCTATAGGGGCAGAGGGGTCCATGTAACCAGGGTTCCAGAGATTCCTTCTTGGGACAACCCTACCAGCGCTCCTGAGCAGCGGTCCAATTGCTTTCCTCTGGAAGCAGTTGGGGATGTTTTTCCTTGCACCATTCTGCCTGGCAAACAATAACAACAGATTTATGGGTGCAACAGATCATTACCAGGGGATACCATGTCCCTTTCAATCTTTACCCAACATCGCCAACTCAAATTCCCAACATTTCACCCAGTCAAAGGGAAACCGCAGCATTAGAAATTCAAAAGCTGCTTCAAAAGAGTCATCCAAACAGTCCCACCAGACCAGATAGGATCCGGATTTTACTTGAGATTCTTTTTAGTGCCAAAAAGGACAGGGGACTGGAGACTAATCCTGGCTTTCAGCATCCTAAACAAATTTGTCTTGCAAGAAAAATTCCGAATGGTCACGGTTCAGTCTACTCTTCTGTTATTGGAGAAAGACGATTGGATGTGCCCAATAGATCTTCAGGATGCATATTACCATATAAAAATGGACAAATACTCCAGAAGATTTCTTCACTTCCGGCTAGGAACCAGTCACTTTCAGCTCCGCATACTGTCTGTCGGACTCTCTACAGCCACCAGAGTGTTCACCAAGTGCATGGCAGTGGTAACAGCTCACATGAGATTACAAGGATTCCGAATATTTCTATATCTAGATGATTGGCTCCTCACTGCCCCCACCAAGCCTCTACTGGAGACAGCATTACTGTACAGTCTCAGACTTGCAGGATATCTGGGAATCTCGATAAGTTTAGAAAGTGCAAAGTGATTCCTTCTCAATCTCTAGAATTTATCAGAACAATCTTCAATACAACTTCTTGCCTAGTATCTCTCCCAGATCACTGGCTACACAGGATAAGATTGCAAATCCGGATGATACTCTGTGAAAACCTAGTTCCAGCCCGAACAGTACATCAACTTCCAGGTTCTATGGCAGCACCAATTATAATAGCACCCTTGGCAAGACTACACATGAGAATTCTACAATGGTTCCTTCTTACTCAATGGCATCCTTTACAATACCCCTTGTCCTTCCACATTTGAATAACTCAAAGATGCAAGCAAGATTTAATGTGGTGGATGAAGCCAGACGAACAACAATGGAGTCGTCCCTTTTGTCCTCAACTGCCAGAGCCACAGTGACCACGGACACTTCCCTGATAGGGTGGGGGGGCTTTACCAGGGAAAGACGGTCCAAGGTACTTGGTCAAATACAGAGGCCCACTTGCATGTCAGTGTCCTAGAACTGAGGGTGGTGCTTCTAATGTTGCAAGCATTTCATCCCATCCTTCCGTCAGGACAATTGTGATTCAGTCAGACAACATGTCAGTGGTCTGGTACAGAAACAAACAAGGGGGAACCAAATCCTACCCACTATGTCGAGAAGCCATGAGAATTTGGCAATGGGCAATAGCTTCCAGCGCTTTCTGAGTTCCAGCATGATTGCAGATAAGCTGAGCAGATGCATCCTACCACCTCACAAGTGGTCCCTCAATCCTACTATTGTGGCAAAGATCTTCAGTCGCTGGGGCCAGCCATGCTGCAACCTATTCGCCTCTCCAGCAAACCACAAATACAGCAGCTATTTTGCCCTAATTCCCCCACAGGGGGAGTCCCCGTGGGATGCTCTGTTCCATGATTGGCCCATGGTACTACTGTATGAATTTCCTCCCTTTCCCCTGATTTCATAATTTCTAAAGAAAGCCCTTCATCTGAGAAGCAAGGTAATCCTCATTGCTCCTTATTGGCCATGCCAAGATTGGTTTCCCTTCCTTTGGCCTCACCTAATAGATCACCCATGGATAATGGATCCCTCTCCAGAACTGATCTCGCACCCACAGGGGTTAACTCACCTGAACATCTCCAGTCTCAAGCTGACAGCTTGGTTCCTCCACTTCCAGTACTCACAGGGCAGGACAACCTCACCTCCCCAGTGTGTAATATCCTTCTGGCTTCACATAAACCATCCACCAGGAAGACCTATCTCAGCAAATGGAAGGGGTTTCTCATTTGGTCTCAAAAAAGACAACTAGACCCTTGCTCAGCTCCAGTTGCTGTAGTTTTGGACTAGTTAGCAAATCTTCTTGATTCAGGAGCAGCAGCCTCAACAATTTAGATACACTTAGCTGCTATCTCAAATTTCCATAATGGGTTTCAAGATTCTTCCTTTATATCCCACTGCCTCTGCAAAACCTTCTTAAAAGGTGTTCTACGTAAATGACCCCCTTTCAGGGAACCAGTCGAACTGTGGAACTTAACATTAGTATTACAATCTTTAACATGATCTTCCTTCGAACCTGCCTCTACTTGTGATCTAAAATTCCTGTCCTGGAAATCATTATTTTTGATAGCTATCACATCACCAAGACACGTCTTAGAGCTCCAAGCTTTGTGTATCAGCTGACCTTACCTGGTACAGTGGATATAAAAAGTTTACACACCCCTGCTAAAATGCCAGGTTTTTGTGATATAAAAAATGAAACCACAATAAATCATTTCAAAACTTTTCCCACCTTTAATGTGACCTATAACCTGCACAATTCAATTGAAAAACAAACAAATCTGTTAGGGGAAAATATAAAAAATAAAAAAGTACAATAAGCTGGTTGCATAAGTGTGCACACCCTTAAACTAATACTTTGTTGAAGCACCTACTGATTTAATTGTAGCATTCAGTCTTCTTGGGTAGGAGTCTATCACCATGGCCCATCTTGACTTGGCAATATTTGCCCACTCTTCTTTGCAAATGTGCTCCAAATCCGTCGTATTGTGAGGGTATCTCTTGAGCACAGCCCCCTTCAGGTCACCCCACACATTTTCTATTGGATTTAGGTCTGGGCTCTGGCTAGGCCATTCCAAAACTTTAATTTTCTTCTGGTAAAGCCATTCTTTTGTTGATTTGGATGTGTGCTTGGGGTCATTGTGTTGTGTTGACAGATGAAATTCCTCTTCATCTTCAGCTTTCTAGCAGATGCCTGAAGATTTTGGGCCAAAAGTGACTTGCATTTGGAACTGTTCATAATTCCCTCCACCTTGACTAAAGCCCTAGTTCCGGCTGAAGAAAAGCAACCCCAAAGCATGATACTTCCACCACTATGATTCACTATGGGGATGGTGTTCTTTTGGTGATGCAAAGTGTTGTTTTTGCGCCAAATGTACCTTTTGGAATTGTGGCCAAAAAGTTCAACCTTGGTCTCATCAGACCATAACACATTTTCCTACATGCTTTTGGGAGACTTGACATATTGTTTTGAAAATTTTAGCCGGGCCTAGATTTTTTTCCTGTGTAAGAAAAGGCTTCCATTTTGCAACCCTATCCCATAGCCCAGACATATGGTGAGTACAGGAGATTGTTGTCACATGTAGTACACAACCACTACTTGCTAGAAATTCCTGCAACTCCTTCAATGTTGCTGTAGGTCTCTTGGCAGCATCCCTGACCAGTTTTCATCTTGTGTTTTCATCAATGTTGGAGAGACATCCAGTTCTTTGTAACATCTGTTGTCCCATATTTTCTCCACTTTTTGATGACTGTCTTCACTGTGTTCCATGGTATATCCAATGCTGTGGAAATAGTTTTCTACCCTTCTCCTGACTGATACCTTTCAACAATGAGAGCCCTTTGATGCTTTGTAAGCTGTCTGTGAATCATGGCTTTTGCTGTAGCAGGCAAATGAGTAAATATCAGGAAAATCCTATTATGACAGCTGAATTTTATTTGGCGTTAATCAGAGTCTCTTTATTTGATGGCAGGTGTGTACCCAAGAAGACCGAATGCTGTAATTAAATCAAAAGGTGCTTCAATGAAGTATTAGTTTAAGAATGTGCAGACTTATGCAACCAGCTTATTGTATGTTTTTTATTTTTTATATTTTCTCCTAACAGATTTGTTTGTTTTTCAATTGAATTGACAGGTTATAGATCACATTAAAGGTGGGAAAAGTTTTGAAATTATTTATTGTGGTCTAATTTTTTTATGTCACAAAAATGTGGCATTTTAACAGGGGTGTGTAAACTTTTTATATCCACTGTATATCATAAAGACAGAGTATCACTCTGAACTAATTCATCCTTTCTACCCAAAGTTATTTCTGAATTGAAGATTAACCAAAGAATTGACCTGCCAGTATTTTTTCTCAACTACTCAAACAAAGGAGAATATTGCCTTCACCTACTGGATGTACATAGACAATTACATTTTTACCTGGACAGAACTAAGTCAGTACGTAAATCAGACCAATTTGTGGACTTCTCAGGACCAAAAATGGGAAATCCTGTCTCAAAAGTAACTTTGGCCAATTTTTTGAGAAACTGTATAACCTTGATTTACCAAAAAATAAGACTTCTCTGCCTTGCAAATTCAGAGTGCATTTTACCAGGTCAGTAGCAACCTCTGATGCTTTCAATGCAAGAGCTTCTTTGAATGACATCTGTGCAGCAGCAACCTGGGCTAACCCTCATACCTTTATCACTCATTACAAATTGGATTTGGCCTCTAGGGGAAAAGCATCCTTCAGTTCAATGGTACTCAGGAACATTCTTCCATAAGGGCCTCCCAGGACTAAAGGTAGCTAGGGACTCTGTCCCATCAGTAAGGAATGAATGAAGATTAACAACATCAGATAAAGAAGTTATGTTCTTACCATAATGTTCCATCTGTGTTGTTGATTTTCATTCATTGTACGTCCCACCCTCCTTCCCCCTCCTAAGGCTTCTGGGGAATCATATAGGGTCCTGCACCTGTTTCTAGGGTTTCTCTGCCCAGAGACAGCCTCTGTTTTACTTATTTTAGTCAAACTTAATCTGAGGTAACAAGGGGAATGGAATTGTGGGTAAAAGCTTAGCTCGAGAGTTTTTTGGCTGGCACGAGCTTGTTACAAGGCCGACTTGGTTCCAAGGATGGAACAGACACCCATCAGTAATGAATGAATGAAGGTCAACAACACAGATGGAACATTATGGTACAAACATAACTTCTTTTTATGTGTATATTAAACTACTGGTACAGAAGTGTAACAGGTTTGTACAGTACTGAGCATCAAGGATATGTCCACAGGGTACCCTGCTGGCGTGGAATAGAAATGTATATAAATTATTATAATTGTGTAACTGTATATGTTTTAACAGTAGAAACTGAGACACACAGAGTTACCTTGCAAAATTTCAAGAAAATAAGTTGAAATTAAATTGTTTTACAATTGTGCTATAAAAGTTAGTTTCAGTGGAGCAATGAGACAGGATGCCTAGAACCAGGGTGCCTTCTGCATTGTTTTGTAAGTGTTTTATTGTTTTATGTCTTCAACAACTGCAGACATCTGAAGGCTATGTATTTTTCACAAGGAGATGTCAAATGCTACAATGGGAGGTTTAGCTTGGGAACTTAAGTCAGGTGAGAAAAAGTGAAGTCATCCAAGCTAACTCAGCAGTAATATTTGATATTAATTTAAGAACTATCTCAGAGAGAGACTGGGCATTTTGTATTTTGTCTTTGACCTGGAAACATCAACTTGTCAGCACTACATCTGCACTTGTCTTGCTGTAAGTAAGTTTTTAGGGCATAGTCACTCTTTTAGATATAGTTAGGAATATAGTAAAGAGTAGTTTAGATGTTTTCTGTATTTATTTGAGACTGTTCTGCAATATTGCTTTAACTATTTCCTGTGATTTTGAACTCTGAAATCACTGTGAATACATATTTAGTATTGTCTTATTCTTTTAATATTTATTATTAAATATATTTAAACCTATCCTTGTGGCTGATATTTGTGAGACATATTTAAGCTCTTAGAGTACTTGCATACGTATTTGGTGACACTGTACAGACCACTCCTAAACAGCCTTGCTCTTGGTCAGACTACCATTTGGATAATAGTAACGTTACACAGTAGGATTGGACACCCTTTGTTAAGGTCCTTAAAAGTAGCTGATAAAGAGTGGTTGGTGGCAGTCAAAACTACCGTATAGTCTGGGCAGAAGGGGGCATAGCTAGTAAACCTGTGGCAGCCTTTCCCAGGAGTGTGTGTGTGTTTGTATCTAAATCATACCTCAAAGTGTGTGTGTGTGTGTGTGTGTGTGTGTGTGTGTGTGTGTGTGTGTGTGTGTGTGTGTGTGTGTGTGTGTGTGTGTGTGTGTTTGTGTGTGTGTGTGTGTGAGCTACTTGGACAGGGACACGAAGCACTGGTTGGACAGAGAGGGTGCTGGAGGTTTTGGCTTGGCCACTCAGCTGAGATCTCAACCATATAGCTGTGCAAGTGGGGAGTCTTATTGGGGATCTGGAGAAAGAGGGAGAAACCAGCCCCAGTCTGACTGTGGTCTCTGTGTGCTTTTAAGGGAAATTGTACTTTACTGTGTGTGTACTTGTCATCCTCCCAGTGTGTACATCCCACACTGTTGCCAGTGGTGAGGATTGAGGCTCTTGATTACTGGGCCAGTGCAGGGGTGTCACATCATCCATTATGTTTTCATATGTATATACAATCATTGAATTCCCAAATTATGTTGACATCCTACAAACCTACCAAACGCCAAAACCACGATCTGAGGCTAAATGCTGAAAAATGCATAATCATACCCTTTGGCAAATCAGGTATCCCTGCAAATTGTAATATTGATAGCACACCCCTAAAAAAGTAGACCAAGTGGTGAGGAACCTAGGAACACAGATAGATAGTAACCTAACCTTTAACCACCAGGTAGCTATGGTAGTGAGGAAATCCTTCTGTGTTTGCTTAACTTATTAATAAAGACATGACATCAAGATCAAAGGAAGTCACAGTGCCATTTTACTTGGCCTTAGTCAGGCCCATAATCGAGTACAGTGTTCCCTTCTGCATGCACTTAACCAGGCACGTACAGCAGTTGGAGCTGCTCCAGAGGTTTCTAACTGAAAATATACAAAGCATGCGACACAGGTGTTATGCAGGCTGACTAAAGGCCCTATGCCTTTACTCCAGTTCATATTGTTTATTGAGAGTTGACTTGCATCTGATCTACAAGGCATTCTCTGATCCAGCCCTGATGAAAATGCTACATATTTGCAACTAAAATTATATGAGGGTGAAGTGTTCCATGCACCTGAACCTTATTTGTGGCTCTAACAGAAATTGCTGGAGACACAAATTCATATCCCAAAGGCTACTTTGTCTCTGGAATAAACTTCCCACCTTTGTAAAACAAAACCCATCCCTCACTCTTTTAAAAAAAAATTGGATAAATTCACTCCCAGGGTAGTGCCCATGTCTCTTATGGACAGAGACAGTCTGTAAAATGACTCGGGGCTCCAACACTCAAAGATCCACTACCTGACACTACCCCATCCTATATCTAGAGAATTAAGGTATAATATTGTCATATAAAGGGTATTATTGGCTAGGTTTGTAAAGGCTCTTTTGCCATTACCCTATTAATTACCTATGAATCTGTATCTATATCTAATCCATAAATATATATATATATAAATATATATATATATATATATATATATATATATATATATATATATACATATATACAGGGTTTACTATCAAAATGTTGAATGGAAAAATAATTTCCGTTCGACACACTGAATACAAAAAATTAAAGTCAAAATGTAGAACAAGTCACAATGTCAAATCAGCTGAATGAATTCAGCAGATTCGACATTGTTGCCAAAAACATTACGTGATGTCCGTATAGGAGCTCAAGTAAAGGAAACTCTTATACCTAACATCACGTTTTTGCAGGGGGGCAAGACTCCCTGCACCCCCTGCTAGCTATATATTCCAACTGCGAGATCACACTACAGTAAGGAAAGGGATGAATTTCCCAAACCGCACTGTACCACAAGCCTTCGACACCATCCCCCACTCTGGAATCATAGATAAACTAACCAATCTGGGCATAAATCCCTATGTCACAAGATGGGTTGCGAAATGGCTCACTGACAGAACCCACACTGTTAAAGTAGCCGATTCCAAATCCAGGTCTAGACAAGTGACAAGTGGAGTACTGCAGGAGTCAGTCCTGGAATCACTCTTGTTTTGCATCTACTTCTCTGAAGTACAGGCCAACACTAAGGGACTCTGGCTGACAAAGTTCGCGGACGACTGCAAACTGGGAGCCATCACTGAATCCCCTAAAGATGTGGATATCCTACAAAAGGGCCTTACAGAGACAGATGTTTGGTGCCAAAGCCACGGACTCAAGCTCAATGCCAAAAAGTGTATAGTAATCCCCTTTGGGAAAAAACAAGTACCCATGAATTACCCCATACGTGGCAATACACTTAACACTGAAAATGTGTTAAGAGACCTAGGAACATAGGTGGACAGTACTCTCACCTTCGATAACCACATAGCCACAACAGTCAGGAAATCCTTCTTTGTGGCACACTTCATCACTAAGGGCTTTTCATCCAGAAAGAGAGAGGTCATTGTCTCTCTGTACTCATCCCTTATCAGACCCATTATAGAGTACAATGCCCCATTTGGTATGTACCACACAAGACATCTGCAACAGCTGGAAAAGCCGCAGAAATACCTCATGAAAAGAATCACAGGCCTAAAGCAGATGCCCTATGTAGATCACCTAAAACAACTCCAGCTATACTCTGTAGCATATCCTCTACTCAGAGGTGATCTCTGCTTAATATACAAGGCCATGTCCAACCCAGAACTGTTGGACATGCTCCACCTAAAGGAATCCCAGTCCCTCAGAGCCATACGCTCCAGGGATTTAAACCTTGTCACCTCTATGAATAAAACATGCTGGAGGAATAGGGTCCTGACCCAGAGACTCCCCATACTATGGAATAGACTGCCCATACATGTCAAGCAGAGTGCCTCCTTGGCCCTCTTCAAGAAAAACCTTGACAATTGGATGGGTGATAGGAAATTCACCCCGGGGATCACGTCAGTAGCCCTACTAGACAGTGGCCTAGGGAAGTAAATACTGCGGGCAGAAATATCCAGGGAACTGCTATGGCTAGGCTTGTATAGGGCCGATAGCCTAGTACTGACCTATGAACCTTTCTGTACAGATCTTCAAGTTTATATTAGCGAATGCAAAGTGCATTCGCTGATATAAACTTTTGAACACTGAGATGTTCAGCCAGATGGAAATTCGAACATCTGTGTTTCAAGTTTTTCATCTGTGGGCATCTCAACTCAGGATTCTGATATTAAACCTATATACAGATATATATATAGATATGTGTGTGTGTGTGTGTGTGTGTGTGTGTGTGTGTGTGTATGCATGTTATATTATCTGCAGTCATAACTCTGTACCATTGTTATTAGCTTCCTAATCTGTGTAATCTTTTGTTCACCACCCCCACTTTTTACCACCATAGAAACTTGTACTCTCCTGTGTTCTTCTCAACCTTTAACCACTCCCTAGCTTCTCTCCCTTTGCTCTTCTCAATAACATTCCTTCCTTACATTACTTATCCACTCTTCTCCCACATATTCAGAAGTAAGCTCCGTCCATCTCCAGTCATCTGACATACCTTCACTCCTCTTCCACCCCAATTCCCCAGACACACAGTCTTATACCAAAGCTCTCTATCCTTTTTTATCCACCATAATACTCTGCATTCTCTAGATCTTAAGGCCTTTACTACAGTTGCTGTACAGTAGGAATATATGTAATCATGACAAACATTTACAATCTCCTGCTAATACCAATCATTTTCCTTCAACCCTCACACAAATACCCACAGTAATTACCCAACCACCACTGCCTCCATATATCGGAATACATTAATACTGACAGACATGCATAAACATACTACTTACCCATTACCCCATTAAACATTCACATCACATCTCACCCATGCCAGCACCAACAAACATACATCAAGTATATCAGGGTCCCATTACCTCACCAGCTCTAATCTGGTAGAAAACCTCAGTTAAACCCAGAAGTACACTTTCCAAAACCACTACTCAAATTCAGCCTTATTGCCTTTATACTTAAGCTACAAGGCAACACTGAGCCCAATCCAGGACCACTTAACAATATTACTTCAACTCAAAACAATAAACAGCTTCATATTAACTGATTTCTCTTTACAAATCAGAGTATCAAGAGCAAAATCAGCCAAATCAGTGCCTGTACCCTACAAAATAATCTTGACATTATAGCTATTACTGAAACAAGTCTGATACCTAACACTCCTAGTCTTCACCATCTTGTACCAAACTGTCCATACCTACAAGATTACAGACCAGGCAAAAAACCTGGGGGAGGAGCATTAATTCTCTTCAAAGACACTCTTAACCCCACCATTGTTGCACAAGCTAACACTAACTCAGAACTGGATCCTAAATGGATCTTTTTAAAATTTCCAACAACCTAAAACTCCATGCTATAGTCAGTGTATACCCACCTCCACCAGATTCACTACCAAAATTCAATACTGTCTTTCAACAAATATATGCTAAAGCTCCCAAAAAAACTGTAAGCTAATCATTCTTGGAGACTTTACCCTTAATTTCCTAGGACCAAAAGCCATTGATATGTCAGAACTCCTGGACAGTTTAAGTCTTACCAAAATCAACTCTGAAGCCACTAGACCAAACCCTGAATCCATTAGGCGTACCTTACCAGATCTTATAATAACTAATAATCCTACAATGATGTCTAACCTCGGCATGCATGTGCCCTCCTTCAGTGATCACCTTCTCAGAACATAATCTAATGTTAAAATATTTATTTATTTATTTATTTATTTGTCTTTGTTGACTGGGAATGTCTGACTGGGCAAAGCCTATTTTCATGAAAAGCCCTAGGAGAAAATTTCCAGAACAGTACATTTATGTTAACAAGTGAATTTCATATAGTTCTCAGTAAAGCAACAGTTGCATTTCTCAGAAAAAAACAAACAAATATAATTACAAGACAGGTATATACATTAAAGTATTTACATCAACAATTGTAAATCTATACAGTTTTTATATCTCTAATGCCTTGCATGAAGTAAATGGACTGATACTGTAAAAGGGGAAAACATTGTTGTAAAGAAAAAGGTTAGTGTTCTTACATTTCCGTAAAAAAAAAGTTTGCAAGGAGTTCAAGATATATTTTATTTATTTTTTTTGTGTATCCTTTTGTTACCTGGATTAGTCTTACTAGCCTAGTAGCCTCTTTTCAGGGGAGACCCATGGTGATATTTATACTGCTACAGGAAATTTGGCCTGGGCATTGGAGAACTTGCCCTACTCTTTATACAGGCAATTGTACTGGGACACAATTCAGTGTTGCACTTCCTATCTTCTATTCAAAGCTTGAAGGTGGCTTGGAGAAGCAGGAAACATAGAGGAGAGGGAGAGCATCGTGGTGACTATGGAGAATGAAAGTGCTTTTAACTGAACAGATGTGAAAGCTAACATAGCAGAAAAAGAGTTGGAAGAGGCGAGAAAGGAGGAAAATGCTAGCGGCAATGCGAACAAAGCAGTAGGAGGGGGCAAAACCTGCAGTAAATGGCATAATACTGGATTTGGAGGACATCTTCCAATGGAATCTGTTTTCAACAGATATTTCAATAACAGAATGTGTTGTTATGACCGTCCAATTGGGAGGGCTGAGGGATGTCTACCTAAAAGAACTGATAGATCAAAGTCAGCAGGAGAGGGAAAAAGCATCATCATGGGGAGATAGTGAAAGTTCACAAGAGAAAAAGTAAGACAAGGGATTGTATGCACAGACAATGTGAGAAGGGGAAAGAAGAGAAGGAAAAAAGGCAGAATTAGGTATGGGTATAGGACAGAATCATAGCACCACTGGGGATAGAACCTAGAGAGGTAAGAGCCTTTATTTATATTAATAAGGATACATTTTGTGGCATTTTTTTGAAGAGGCTCAACACATGGAAACATTTTTAGAACAATATAACAAAAGAAAGGACATTTATCCTTGGAACTTATATGTAATACAGGCTTTTAATAGAGAAGACAAGAAGAAAGTGTTTGTAAAATTTAGAACTGAAATTGAAAGAGACTATTTAAAAGAATATATAAAGACTACATGTGGAGATGTTATACATGTAACAACAATGTACGATAGTAGAGGTTTATGGATTGGGGTTGGGAATGTGGTGCAATACTGAAAATGCAAGATGAAAAAATATATATTTACCAAATACTATTAATATTTATGGAAATAAAGGCATAGTGAGATATTGGGGACAACCCAAGACATGTTTTTTATGTGGCAAGGATGATCATTTAATTAGTAATTGTGATAAAAGAAAATGTCTTATATGTGGAAAAATTGGGTCACAAAGCAAATAAATGTGAACAAAAGTGTATAAAATTTGAAAAGATAGGTCTTTCTTAGATGGATTGTACAGAATAAGAGAAACCTACACAAAAAAACACCATTAGTACAGCAACAAGAGAAGGAGAAAATTACATCAGACATTATAGAGGAAGTGCAAAATGGACAAATGAATAAAACTGAAGTAACAATGGATGCAGAAGAGTATGAATGAAGTAATAGATAAGGAGACAAATGAGGAAGAAGAAATAAGTAATACAAGCGATGAAGGAGAAAGTAAATGGGTAAAAGTAAGAAGCAAAAGAGGTTCTATAGATAAAAGAGTAAAAGAAAGAAAGTGCAAGTTTAAAAATGTAACTATAAGAGAAAACAAAAAAGGAAAAGGATAAAGATAAAATTAATTCTTTATAGTGAGAATCTTAGCCAGTAACATCAACAGTATGAAGAATATTCATCGTAGCTTAGGAGTATTAGAATGGTGCATGACATTAGATATGGATATCATTGCAGTTGTAGATGTTAGAATAACAATAGATGAAGAAAGAAAACAAATAAATAGTTTATGGGAAGGTAAAGTAATTTGGAATTTAGGTAGTGAAAAATGCTCTGGTATAGTCATCCTGTTTAAAGAATGGATAGCTATTTTAGATTATACAATAGTACTCACTGGGAGAATAGTAATACTAGACATAAGATATAAATCAAGTTTATAGAGTATTTGCACTTTATGCATATACCTTACAGAAACAAAGAGAAATCATGTTTAGAAAAATAATGGATCATGTAAATTTAAATATGCAAGTAATCATAATGGGGGACTTCAATTGTGATCTAAGACATAGTTGTAAAGAAGGAGCAGATGCTAAAGTAATTTTGGATATGATTACATATAATAAGATGTATTTATGGGAAAATAAAAACTGGACATACAGAAGAAGCAATTTAAGAACCAAAATTGACTACGTTATAGTTTCAGGCCACTTGATTATACAAGATCAAGGGTATAAAATCACAGGATTTTCAGACCATTTAGCCATATGGATAGAGATACAAGAAATTATATAAAAATAGGCAAAAGAATAAAAAAAAATAATGATTCAGAATTGAATGAACAGGCAAAAGACATAATGCTACAATTATGGCAAGATCACGTAAGTATGAGGGAATTTTATAAAGACTGGACAAGTTGGTGGATTAATTTTAAAGAAAAATATAGAAAAGATGTATTAATATGGCAAAAATTGAAAAGACTATGGGATTTCAATGTATATAAGGAAATTAGTAACCAAATATTCAGAAATAGCAAGTAATAGTGAAAAGTTTATAGAAAAAGAAAGAAAGCTGTATGGAATGAATCAAGAAAAAACTTAAAAGAAGATTGTTTGCAAGGAACGAAAGAAGAAGTAACACCATACTTAAGTAAAATGATTAAAGAAAATACAAGAATAATGAGAGAATTAAAAGATGGAAAAGGTGACATAGTAAATACACATGAAGAAACTATGAAAACAATCAAAGAATATATAGTAGAGACATTTTCACTAAGTGACATATTAAAAGATATATGGGGAATTAAACAAGTTAACTGAAGAAGACAATAAAAGGATGGAGGAAAATATTACAATAATGGAATTAGAAAACATACTTAAGACAGTAAATGTAGAATCAGCTAGTGGGATTGATGGAATTGAATACTTAATGTACAAAAATATGCAAGAATGGCAAAAAGAATATTTCTTAGAAGTAATGAACGAATGGTTTGAAAAAGGTATAAATGATGCAAAGATATTCTTAGGGGTAATGAAATCATATGGAAAAAGGGAGAAAAAAACGATATAAGAAATTAGAGACCATTAGTACTAAGTAATATAGATTATAAGGTTTTCATGAAAGTAACAGAAAAAAAAAGAATAGCAAACACAGTTAATAAATTATCTGAAACAATCTTTGAAAATAAAAGTAAAGGAATTTAAGAACTATTAATATTAATAAGAGAATTGGTCGATGACATAAACATAAAAACAGAATTAAAAATATTAACAGGAGATGTAAACAAAGCTTTTGACAAAATTCAACGCAAGGCATTGTGGAAAATTTTAGAGGAATATAACATAAGTTATAAAATAATAAATGTTCTGAAGTCAGTTTACATGGAAAACAAAGTAAGATTGGTAGTCAAATGATGGATAAGTGACTCTGTAAGACTAAGAAGTGGTATCAAACAAGGATGTCTAACAACTAGCATCTTATTTGCATTAATTATGAATGCAGTGGTCACTGAGATTAATTCAATATTGGAAAAAGCTAGACACCAGAAGGAGTTATGATTCCAGTTATGTTTACATGTACAGATGATTTAGTGTTAGCAGTTAAGAATACAGAATGGATAAAAACAGCCATAGAAAGCTCAATAAGTAACTGAAGATATTAGGATTATTGACTCTTAATAAAGAAAAAAGTAAAGGACTATTTTTGGGAGAAATACAGGGCATTAAATTTAATGTAGAAGAGATGGAAATCTTAGGAATAAAGTTTGGGAATGAACAATTAAGAGAACAACAATGGAGAGACATGATAATTAGAATATGAGGTCTTTGTATATTTTTCGAGAATATTTAGACTGTCATACAGGAAAAAGGGTCCAAATGGAGAGATGACAGAGGTCTGAATGGAGAGATAAGTCAGCAAGCAAAGGACAGCTGTGTTGCTGAAACTTAATTCATCCTCAAGTCTTGATGAATACCGTCACAAGGTGGACCCTGTTTTTCACAAAATCTCACCAAGATGACACTGATATATAGACTGTATTTATATAGCATATATCATGGACAGAAGTTGGTCAACAATTAAAAAAGATAGCTGGGTGCACAAGACCCAGGATAAAAAAAGTCCCCAATCATGGTAGGCATGCTGGTGCCAGGAGTGGAAAAAAATGATAGCATAGAATACTCAAAATACGGAAACATTCCTACAATGGGACAGGCCAGGCCCAGGGGGAGGATGCCCCCCCCCCCATTATAGAAGGAAGTAGCAGTCCACAAAAATCACAAAAACTGATAGACCAAAGAAGAGCCATAAAGATAATAGAGTGGGCTACTGAGGATAAGAAATAAAGTACATATTGTTATTGTTATGGAAAAAAAAAACAGAATTTTCAGACACAAGATATACAAAAAGGTTAAGAGAGAAATTAGAGGAAAGAAAAATACTTCCACAAGAAAAACTGTCAAAAGCTTCAAATAAAAATTTGTGGTCATTAAAATAACAGATTTGTGAAAAACAGTATATAGTCCAAGAAACTTTGATCTATTTGGAAAAACAAGCAGGGAGTGCGGAAATATAAAGAACAAAATTTAGAGATTTTTGAAAGGTATAAAAAATAAATAAGGACGTGGGAAAGACAGAGAGATCTGATATAGTGCAATATTTATGAAAAGGAGAAAGCCAAATTAATCATTATAAAGAAGGCAGCCCCAAATATATTCAAAGCAAAATACAGGGAAAGACATCCAGATATGGACATTTTCACAATAAAAAAATAATATCACAAAGAGGGAATATAGAAAAGAAGATTAATAAAGCAGAAGTTAAAAAAATAGAAGTCAATGTTATGGAGTGCCTTTGAACTGAAGGATTTGGTGTAGAAGGTCTAACACAGGTTACATCACAGCATGATGGAACGAGTCCGCAAAGTAAGGAGAAACAGGAAGATCAGAAAACATCTGAAGAAGAAAGATGGACATGGGAAAGAAAAAAAGATTTAATATGGTGTAATATCTATGCAAAGGAGAAAGCAACACTAATCAATATAAAAAGAACAGCACCAAATATATTTAAAGAGAAATACAGGCAAAGGAATACAGACATGGAAAATTTTGCAATACAAAGATTAAGAAGACAAAGAGGAAAAGGAGATCAGTAAGGGACAAGTTAAAGAAATAGAAACTGACATTATGGAGTACCTGCAAAGTGAAGGAACCAGTGTAGAAAATCTAATTCCAAAAGCACCACAACAGGATAGAGCAATAGACATCCAAATTAAGGGGAAACCAGTGGAATAGGAAACAATTGGTCAGGTGCCATATGAAGATATTTTGGAGCCTTCCACAGGAAACAAGTATAAATCAGACCAAAAACATCAAAACGCACAAACCAGGAAACAGCAAAAATGAGTGAACCAACTCCAAGACAGCAGCAATAATCAAAGTAAAATAATTTATTTAGCGCTTTCGTCTTTCTTGTACACAGACTGCTTCAGAATGAATTAAAAACTTAGGTGTCATCATATAAATACACAACTCAAAGTAATAATTAATTAACACACAATAGTCCCCACCCCTGCTACAAAATTTTAAAACTAGGTTAACTATTAACCTGCTGGCAATAAAAAGCACAGTAACCTTACGTACAAATAAAACAGTTGCACAACCATTATATTAAATACATAGATTTAAGTTTTAAAAAGGGGGAAAGTGTTATTTTATCATTCAAACAAGGAAAAATTGTAGAATTTAACCTGACCTGCCATTTCATCTCAATAAATTTCAAGTATTCTGCTATTGGACCCTCTCTTTGTCCCAGATCTACATGATCTATAACAGAAAACTTGAAAAAATTATTGTTACTTGTTAAAGGGGTAGTATATCTTGGGTTGTACCAGGCCTGTAATACTTTTATGTTGGGAAAACCAAGAGGGCCATCAAACAGGGAATTTACCAACATTGTTACGACATAACAAACAAAAAAATGCAAATAATGCTTTATATAGGCATATACAAGAATTTCCTGACCATTTTTTCAAGTTTTCTGTTATAGACCATGTAGATCTGGGACAAAGAGAGGGTCCAATAGATGAATACTTGGAATTTGTTGAGATGAAATGGCAGGTCAGGTTAAATTCTACAATTTTCCTGGTTTGAATGATAAAAACACTTTCCCCCTTTTTAAAACTTAAATCTATGTATTTAATATAATGGTCATGCAACTGTTTTATTTGTATGTAAGGTTACTGTGCTTTTTATTGCCAGCAGGCTAATAGTTACCTAGTTTTAAAATTTTGTAGCAGGGGTGGGGACTATTGTGTGTTAACTAATTATGACTTTGAGTTGTGTATTTATATGATGACACCTAAGTTTTTAATTCATTCTGAGAAGTCTGTGTACAATAATGACAAAAGAGCTAAATAAATTATTTTACTTTGATTATTGCTGCTGTCTTGTTGTTGGTTCAAACCAGTATAAATGTTCACTTGAAGCTGGACAGCAAGGGAAGGAACAGGAAACTCTGGAAACTCTCAAGCAATCAGTGTTGAGGAGTGATAGGCCAATGAGTTCCCATATGACAGTGCAATGGATGGCACAGGATAAAATTGAACAGAATGTACCACAGGAAGATGTTATAGAACTTTCTATAGAATGCCTACAGGAGACGAAAAAAAATGTGCCTCAGTTTAGAAGAAAATGTGATAAGAGATAAGAGAAGAGTTGCTTGATTTAATAGAGATAGATGCATTAAGATCAATGAAAGAAATAGACTGCTCAGTAAAACTCCAAAAGTCAGAAGTTTGATAAAACAAATGAATACAGTAATTAGGACTCTCCATAGAGATCTATGCGATATAACAGAAGTAAACAGGATATATCATTGTGCAGCTAAATTAATAACTGATAAAGTTCTCCACAAGAGCACAGGGTAGTGAGGAAAAGGAAGGGGTGGGGGTGGGGAATTGAATACCATCATGGAAGTATCGAATATAGCAAACTGTAAAGCAATTAAGACAAGAATTGTCACTGTTGGAAGAATGTAGAACCCCTTTAGAGTAACAATATTATTTTTTCTTTGGTCTAATTTTTCCAAAGAAGAACAGGTCAACAAAAATACTTAGAAAGATAGATGCGATAAAAGAAATTCACATTATTAGAACAGATCAGGATCTATTATGCACTATCGCAAATAAACTAAAAATCTCAGCACAGGCAGAAAAACTTAGAAGATATGTAGATAAATATAATGGAAAAGTACAAAATAAGCAATTTATTGATGAACCAAAAAAGTATTATAGAGAATTGGGAAAAAGGTAAAAGGAATTGAAAGACCTCCAAAAAAAGAAGAAATAGATACATGTTGGAGATGTATTTATGAAGATCCTGTGGAACATAACAAAAATGCTAAATGGATAGAAGAAGTAAAAGAAAGAATAAGAAGTTTAAATGTAAAGGATATGAAATGAGATGACATAATGGACAGAAAGATTGAAACAAAGTTAAGGAAAGCCTCTAAATGGAAAACCCCAGGCTCAGACGCAATACCTAACTTCTGGTTAAAAGTATTAACATCTCTGCATGAAAATTTATTCATGAGTAAGAACTAAAAATATGCACACCCCAAACAGTCACCAACCTAGCTAACAACAGGAAAAGCAATGCTCCTACTTAAGAGTCAACCTGCAAGCTACCCTAAAAATTACAGGCCAGTAACTTGCCTTCCAACAACGTATATTAAACTGTACACTGGAATTGATGCCGACAGAGTCTATAGTCATTTAGAAGAAAACTCAATTATGGCAATAGAACAAAAGGGCAGCAAAAGAAAATCATATGGAACAAAGTATCATTTGTTGTTAAAGTCATAGTAGAGAACTGTAAAAAGGGGAAGAATCTAAGTATGGCATGAATTGAATACAAAAAAGCATTTGATAGTGTCCCACATTCATGGATAAAAGAATGCTTAAAAAATATAAGATACACCCTACACTGATCGACTACATTACAGTGACCATAAAACAGTGGTAGACCACTTTGCAATTAAGCCATGATAAAGGACAAATTATTATTCCAGGGATAAAAATTCAAAGGGAGATATTCCAGGGTGACTGTCTGTCACCACTGCTATTCTGTATTGCCCTTAACTCATTAAGCTGTCTACTTAACAGCTTAGGGCATGGCTATAATTTGGCTCCTAGAAAACAACAAAGTGTAAAGACTTCTCATCTTCTCTTTGTTGATGATTTAAAACTGTATAGCTAATCAAATGAGGAACTGAAAGCACAACTGCAACTTGTCAAACCTTTTTCAGATGATATGAGAATGTCATTTGGTCTTGATAAATGTGCAAAAGCAACCTTTAAAGCAGGAATACTGCAGCACCAAGAAAACATTAGTTTGGGACAAGAATGTGATGTAAAAGAACTTGAGCAAGAGGGAGTGTATAAATATTTGGGAACTGATGAAGGATCAACAATAAAACATGAACAAATATGAATAAAACTTAGTGAGGAATACTTCAGAAAACATATTAATCCTAAAAACAGTGTTGACATCTAGGAACAAAACTGAGCTATAAACCAATTTGCTCTTCCTGTCCTAACTTACAGTTTTGGAGTAACTGACTGGCCCAAAAACATGTTGGATAGATTAGACAGGAAAACAAGAAGGATTTATAAAAGTCAGTGTATACCTTTTCCATTCCAAAGGAGGGATGGGTCTCATGGAAATTGATTACATGTATATATCTGCAGTCGTAGGACTGCACACATCTCTGCTGACCTCACAAGACCCAAACATATTGAAAGTTTTGATTCATGAGGAATAAATCTAAGATGACTTCTCTGCTTAGTCTAGCAGAACCATATTGGCGTCAAGCAGGAATGGAAATCAAACCAGAAGCAGGTAAAAATCAGGTAGCAAGTGAATGTGTCAAAAAAAAAACAAAAGAAAGAATATAAGGTGAAGGGCCAGATGAGAAGGCAAAAAGTGTGGAAAATGCATAAACATAGTTGCAAGTAAAGAAAACTTCTGGAAGAACCTCATGTTGATCAGGATCGAATGCAGGAATAGTTAAGGAGAGGCAAATTCAAACCAAAAGATGAAAGGTTAAGATTGGAGGCCCAAGATAGTGGGCTACGTACACATTGGTTTACAAAGTCCGTTGAACATATGGGAGAAACAGACAAAAGTAGGTTTTGTAAAAGTGAATTGGAAACAGTTGCACATCTTGTTACTGGTTGTGGCATACTAATGGCAGAAGGACTGTATACTGAAAGGCATAATAATGTGGCAAGACTGTTGCACTGGGGATTGTGCAAACATTATGGTACTGAAGTGGCAGAAAACCACTGGAAAGATGAGCCATAAAGCATCATAGAAAATGATGAAGTCTACATCACATGGGATCACCCATTACCGACAGTTCAAAAGACAGATGCTAGAAAACTGGATATAGTGGTCCATGACAAGAAGACAAAAGTAGCATTAATCACTGAAATTGCCACACCCAGTAACTGCAGTGTCTTGTGTACAGAGAGAGACAAAATCATAAAATATCAGGATTTGCAGGCAGAAATGAGATCAGTGTGGAAGAAAGATACCCAGACAGTTCCGATAGTAGTAGGAGCAATGCGTCTTATAAAAAAGAATCTACAATTGTATTTAGATATGTTACCAATACAGGTAACCCCATACGAATTGTAGAAGGAGTCATTACTGGGCACATTGCAGGTGCTGCGAAGAGCACTTCTGGCTGACATCAAATATTGAAACAATACTAATTTCATGAACTTTAATCATACCTTGACTTAGGGATGGGGCCCATTCCCATCATATTAGAAACTCAAAAGATTTGGAGAAATTAAAAAAAAAGAAAAAGGCATATTTAAGTAACTCCATAATGTTAGGTAAAGTTACAAATTTAGCTAATGTATGTACAATTCCGTCAACATTAGAAAAGGATTTAATGAATGTAATTTTTACGTTATTTTAGGGATCAAGACTAAACCCAGTGAAAAGAGGCATTCTTTATGTAAATAACAAAGAGGGAGGGTTGAGCTTGTTACACCCAATTGTACATGTTTTTTTCATTAAACATGTAGGAAAGATAAAGAAAAATTATTAACAAAAATCATAGAAGGGAAACATAAAGTAATTTGGGAAAAGTTGGAATATTTCCAAAGAAGCAAAAAAAAAATGTTCATTGTATGGACATGAAATTATATGAAGAGAAAATATTGCTATGGAAAATTGATATAGAAAAGATAGAAAAAAATAGAAGGATGTGGTATGAAAATATAATGGAAAAATGTTATGTTTATCCTTGGAAACATAAGAGAATAGAAGATCAAAGCAGTAAAAAATATAAATTAATAGGTATGAAAAACGTGTAGAATGTACATATTTTTTTTGTGGAGATTATGAATAAGTAAGTTACCGGTCAAGGTAAACATGCCATATAAGACAATAAGATATAGAATTTGTTTACATTGTGGTGAGATAGAGACAACTGAACATGTTTTTATAAAGTGTGAAAGAACATTTAAACTGTAGAAGGAAATATATGACAAAGGGTACTTAAAAAGAATTGGAATGTATTAATATGGACATGATTTCCATGACTGAATATGGACAAATGTAAAACAAAAAGACATTAACAAATTGGATGCAAAATTATTTTGTATAGTATGGATAATATGGAATGAAGGAATGAAGTAAAACGCAATGGGAAATGGTTATTACCAGAGATTTTGAAGAAAGTAAGACTTTGAATGTGGAGAAAAGAGTGGGAGAATTAAACAATTGAAAGCTGAATATAAATGCGAGAATCATGTTATACATATTGTAAATATTGTAAATAATGTAAATAGGCATTGAAGTGTTGTACATAAGGTGTATATATTTGTAATTATCGTTATGGCACTTGTGGTCTGTAAGTCCGATGAGTGCATGCATACATTCCATTCCTGGTGTAGTGGCAGCAGGGTGGACAACACAGTGTGGCAGCTAGCAAGATGGGAGCTGAGATGAATGCTGGCTCCACAGGAAAGTATGAAAGTAGTCTGGACAGACTTTTTGGAAAGAAGGAAATGGCAGAAGGTGCTGTGGAGGATTTGGAGGAGCTGTTTTAAAGGGAGTTATTTAATAGTTTGAGGGGAGATAAGTGATCACAAATGGAGGTTGTGGTTATAACCCTCCAGTTGGGAGTTATTTAATAGTTTGAGGGGAGATAAGTGATCACAAATGGAGGTTGTGGTTATAACCCTCCAGTTGGGAGGGTTACTGGATGACTTATTAATGGACTTGAGGGAAGAAAACGAACCAGAGAGCGGAAAAGATTTATCATGGGGAGAAATTATGGAGAAGATCCAAAAAGAGGAGGTGGAATTTACCCTATGGGGAGTACAAACATATTTTATTAATATGTTTGATAAGTTGAAGTTAGATGAGGAATTTAACAAGGTTAGGAACAGGTTGTCAAATAGAGGTTACACCTTGGATGTTTTAAAAAAAAAGGCAGAGATGAAGGTGAGGGGAGTTTCCACATGGGAAGTACCCACAGAGGGACATGGGACTATGATGGTGATGTATGGTTGAATAAG
Source organism: Protopterus annectens (assembly GCF_019279795.1). Classification (NCBI taxonomy): domain Eukaryota; kingdom Metazoa; phylum Chordata; order Ceratodontiformes; family Protopteridae; genus Protopterus; species Protopterus annectens. Next base: position 102,258,857 of record NC_056745.1, on the reverse strand, counting down.
AATATGGAAGTAAATGATGAAAAAAAATTGTCAGCATATTTTCCCCTTTTTCTAAAATTTTGAGGGAGTTATTTATAAGATTTTGGCCCACTGTTAAACAAGATGAGAGTTTAAACAGAATTTTTTTCCTGAGAGGGTGACATTTTTGTATACTAGGTTCTTAAATTTGAAAGAATTGTTAAATTTAAGAAGATGTCAAGGGGAAGGAACCCATTTGGGAGCCTTTCCATACGGGAGATGTAAAATGTGTGTCAGGGTAAAAAATCTGAATGGTTGTAGGATTAATGGAAGGAATTACAGAGCTGCTGGCTGGTTTAATTGTACTTCATGCGGTGTTGTGTATATCATAGGTTGTGGATGTATACCTACTAGGTGGTATGTTGGGCAGACTAAAAGGGTGGTTAAGAAATGGATAATGGAACATTTGGGGGATATAAGGAATGTTAAGTTAGATAACCCTGTGGCCCAGCATTTCCATTTTGTGCATGATGGTTCTGACAGCAGTTTTTTCTTTAGCATTTTGGCCAAAACCTATTGCATTCAGGGAGGTGATTATGTACGGACAGTATTGCTAATGGAAACTAAGTTCATCATTAATTTTAGAACTTTGCATCCAAGTGGATTAAACTTGGAATATAAATTTTAATATATGATTAGATCACAAGTTTGTTTCCAGTATTGATTGTATTTATAGTATTGAATATTTTATTAATGATCAAAGTTTGCATACTGTTTATTGTATGTTTTGGGGTAAATATGTTAGAGGAAAAAATTAAGAACTTTTAGAATTGCATGGGTAAGCATTTTGAATGTGGGCACTTTAAATGTGTGTTTTTTTTTTGTATTTCAATAATGTATTGAATAATTGAGTGATAATTGGTTTGTATATAAAAAGGGCTGCTTATTTGGTGCATATTTATTCCCTTCAAGGCAACAGCCGAGGTACCAGGAAGCACCAGTAAACGTTTTTTTGCAGTCATAGTGCCTTTGGCTCTGAGTTTTTTGTTTTATAGTACTTTGCAGTGTTGTTGTATTGCTTATGTTGTTGGAAGGAGTCTCAGCAGTTTTGGAGATGTCTCGTGCACAACCTGAGCATAACCAGTTCACTCTTGCTGAATTGTGGAAGGAGAGGGAGGAGAAGTTTGCTCTGAGTGATCCCTGGTCACTGAATAATGATGGTTCTTGCACAGCTAAGTATGAACAGCTTAAACATTTATTCATTAAGGAGGTTACATTATTATGTGATACCAGGCTGCTTGAGAAATACGTTAGTTTAAATATTACTCCCAGAGGCTTGAGGGTGGATTGGTTGCCTGCAATGGAGTTCGTGGAGGAGGAATCAGATTTATTGGAGGAGTGGAAAAGTATATCGCTGCAATGCACTCTCGGGTGGCTGAAGGTGCTAATAAAATGAAATTTAAGTTTGCCTGACAAAGTCTGAAATACCATTCTGCAGATGCAAGAGGCTGTCATGAGGGAGACCTCTGAAAGTGTGTTTGCCAACAGAATGACAGAAATTAAGGCACACATTAATAAGGCAGAAGGGGCGATTATTGAGCAGAAGAAGAAAAAAATGGATCAGGATATTAAGGATTACAAAAGCAACCTTATATTTTTGTGGCATAGTAAGTCACAAAGGGGTAGAGCTAATGTGAATTGAGCAGAAGGAAGATCACGGCATTGCGAGACTCCTCTTTTTCATCCGTAGAGACTGTTTCCAATGGGAGGAAGAGCTTTTCATTCGAGAGTTTGAACGTTGAAGCTGCAGGGCATACAGAGCAGCATTGCAGTCCAAAGGCAATGGTGAAAGTGTCAGGGCAAGACAAGAAAAAATTGAACTACAATTTTGAGGGGTCAGATAATTCTAGACTTCTTGATAACATTGATGTTTCTGTTTGCAGGTATGTGGGGGACAATTGGCAGTTTGCTAATGGGCATAATGATTTAAATATTATAAATCTTTCTAATGTAGTCATTAGTAAGGCCATCAAAAGCTTACTGTCAAAGGGGGTGAAATTTGTTGTAACGTATTTCCCCAGTCTGGCAGACCTGTTTCTAGAGGTTGGACGTTTCTGCATAATGTTACATTTAAAAGTATTTTTTTACAACAGGACTTTGCAGAAAGTGAACATTGAATCTGCAAGTAATGACTCTCTTTTGGATATGCCTGTGCATGAAAATGATTTAATTGACATTTATTATGATGAAAATGATTAGAACAATGAAAATTGTGATGATGGCGAGGAAAGCTTTTTTACTGGATATGGAAGACTCAAAGTTCCTTATGTACCTTATGCCAGTACTTTTAACTTCCCTAAGTTGTCTGTGGCTATCAACATTTTTGAAAATGTTTTGTGTAAGCAAGTTGAATGTGAATACTTGCAATTTATTAAGAATAACAGAGTTTCTAATTTAAATAAAAGCGAGTGGATAGCACTTCAAGAGTTACATGATGTAAATAAGGATTATGTTTTTGTTCAGGCTGATAAGGGAGGTAACTGGGTCATCATGTCCAGACCTAATTAAAACAAGATGGCAGAGGATTTGTTATAAGACAGCAATGTTTATCAAAAGTTAAATGGTAAGCCTGTGGCGGAATATAATTCCCTTTTGTTAGAGTTATTGGAGCGGGGGGGGGGGGAGCAATTAGGTTTTCTCTCTCCCTCTGATGTAAGGAAATTGCACATAAAACATCCAAAAGATGCTAAATTTTTTGTTATACCTAATGTCATAAAATATAGAGAATCCCCAGGTAGGCCATTTGTATCAGGGATAGGGGCTTATTTGCAGAATTTGGGCATTTTTTTGGATGCCCAATTAAAACCTTATTTATCTAGGATTCCATCATATATTAATAATGGAAAGGAATTTTCTGATTCAGATGGAGGAATGAAGTGGGAAAGCAATTTTTATTGGACCTGTGTGGATGTTAGAGCATTATGTAGTAGTGTTAACAACATATGGAGCTTGGAAGCAGTTGGAAAAATTATGGGTGAGGGACCACAAACCAATTTTTTGCTTCAGCTTCTGGATTTCTCTCTCACACATAATTATTTTGGTTTTGAAAACAAATTTTTTTGCAAAGGGAAGGTACTGAGATGGGGGCATCTTTTGCCCCCTCGTATGCCATCATTTTTATGGGTTACTTTGAAAATTTATTTATAACAGCAGCTTCTATTCTCATCATGTAGTTGTTAATAAAATAGATAAAAAGGAAAACGTTTGCAGAAGCAGTGAAGGAGAAGAGACTAGGGAAAAGAGAGAATATGAAGAAAAAAAAAACAGAAAGAAAAAAGTATATAGTACATATATAAAGTAAAGAAGTGAAGGAGATGGATATGTATGAAATGTGGGACACAGTAATTGTGGCTTTAGCAATAAAGGTACAAGAGGTAAGAGCATTTATTTTGATAAAAAAGAGAGACATACTGTGACATTTTTTTCTGAGACTGCTGCAGGACTAGAGACTTTTCGGGAGAATGTGATAACAGAAAAGACATATCTGCTTGGAATAACATTATTATTAAGGCTTTTTCTTGTGAAACACAAAAGAAAGTACATATACAGTTTTGAACAGAGACTGACAGAGAAACTGTTAAAATCATTTAATGTGTTGTTGTCAGTCTCGCCTTTGTTCTCACTGATGGGGCTGGTTCCAATGTGTCGGATCTATCTCGGCCTTTCCAAAAGCTTGAGGTTTTCAGAAAAGCTCATGGGCATCCTTCCCTGCCCATAGTGTAGTTCTCTACACTCCTCAGATCTTGCTCGCCATGCTGGGAGAAGGATCTTCTAGCAAACTCTGGGCTAAGTTAATTATTTTTCATTAGTGTTTCTATCTTTATCTTTACTGTTGTTATGTTGTTGTTATTGTATAGTTAAATCCTTTTCTTCAATATTTTATAAACCTTCCCTTGGATATCTTTACCTTTCTGGTTAATTCCCCTTTCCTTTTCCATAGCGTTAGGGTCCGTTTACCTTAGAGGACATCTAACACTCACCCATTAAACTTAGAGGGTGTTTTCTTATTGTTGTAGTCACCATTACTAGGTAGTTCCCTTTTTTCTTCACCTCTGTTCCCTGTTACCATCTGTTTTAGCTAGAGGGTGTCTAACTAATGTCCATTTCAGTTAGAGGGTGTTCCCCCTCCCCCTCTTCTTAAAAAAATTTTTTTTCTTATTTGTTATTACACAGTTTCTGTCTGTCTGTCTGTCTGTAGTTGGATATCCTGCTAAATGTTGCAAAAGGAAACAAAACTTCTGGGGTTTAAAAAATGTGAGCAATGTGGCAAGAAGATGTCCCTCAGTGACACATAGACATTATGTGTGTACTGCTTGAGACCTCTTCACTTGCAAGAATCCTGTTCGATCTGCCACGGATTTTATCACTTAGAGAGCAAAAACAAATTTATCTTGAAGGGGTTACTGAAAACCCCATTTTCTGAGGCTATCTCCCCATCGAGGTCAGAGAAGTCTGAAAAAGCAGGGAAACATCCTTCTGCAGCTCTGAAGTCTTCATTGGAGCTGAGATCAAAGCAACCAAAATTGTCTGTTCCCAACAGAACCTATGGAGCAGACAGAGATGGTAGGATCCAAGACTTTGTCGGAGCAGAGAGAACCATTGGCTCCGAAGCCAACTGATATTGAACCCTTGGCTCTGAAATCCTCCTTGCCTTCGGAGTTTTGATATCGGAGCCAATGTTCTTCCTTGGAGTCAATCACGTCTTGGCTCCCTTTTCCATTCCTCACTAGATTCAGGTCTCCTACACTTTCTACCCGGTCAACCAGGAGTCTGTCTGATGAGGATGTGGAAAGGGTAGTGCAGAGGCTTCTAAAGATCAGAAACAATCTTCCCCTTTGGCGCCTGTTCCTCCTCTGATCAGTCCTGTGGTTTCAGAGCTGGAAGATTCCGACATTCAGCTTGTGTCAGTATCAGATCCTGGACTTGTTGGCTCCACAGATCAGATGTCTGCCCTGAGCGTTTCTGCCCAGTTGGACCAGGAAACCTCTGGGAGCCAATGCTCTCTAGTCAGGTCCTTGGGCTGGGTTGGATCTCCTCGAATCTGATCCTGCCCCTCGAGGCCTCATTACAGATGAGATGTTCTTCGTGTTTCCCTGTTGCAGTCATCACATTTGGGTTATCTGCCTGCAGGTAGTCCTCAGCCGGCCCAAATACTAGAGTCTTGGATTCCTGCATTGGATGCTGCCTCTTCTTCCATGACGTCAGGTCATCAGGGGTATAAAACATGCAGCTGATGCCATTACATCAGTCTTTCTTGCTGCGTGGTGCCCGAAATAGAAGCAATTTGCAAGTGCCAGTCGGCCGACTCCTGAAATTTTCATTTTTGAGTTTCAGAACCGAAGTATTCAAAAAAGCTAAGTACCCCATTGGGGATCCTTTTTCTTGCTCTTAACTGATGTCAATAAAAGATAACAATTGTATTACCTATGGAAAGCAAATACCTCATAAAGATTTTCATTCGTACTGCATTCCTTGCTTAGGCCCAGACCACGACGTCCCTCACTGTCGGTTTTGTGCCTTTTTCAACCCCCGAACTATTCGTCGTTGGGCTATATTTGCAGCAAATTATTTTGGTACTCAGTATAACTATCCAGAAATGGCTTTGGTAAGCCATCCGACTACCGATATTCTGAAAAAATGTAAGGATAAAGACAGAGACAGACCGCATAGGTCCAAAACTGCCGATGATGCTTCCATTAAGCTAGTCGCCATCCGCCGGTACTCAGTGAGGTGCTTTCACAGCCCCGGATACCCGTTACCTCAGATTCACAGGCCTCTACTGAGACTCATTCGGAGTCTGGTATGCCGCGAGATGCTTCTTCGACTACGGAACCTGCGGATGTCTCTACCTTGGATGGGTCCAGAGCCACTGTGCAGGCACCGGCTTCTGACAGTGTATTCAGGCAAACAGACTTGCATTTTAAACCGACGCTGTCTTTTTCATCCAGTCCTAAAACTCGACCCACACCTAGAAAACCAATGTCCAGACTGCATGCTCAGGCCCATATGCCTAAAAAACAAATGCTTAGAATGGCTGAAGAGCATATTACCTTAATTAGGGGAAGCCAGCCTTCCCCCTCAAAGAGACCTAGAACTGATTTTCCTTCTGATTCTTCTGATCGGGAAGCTGATATTTCTGTTTCTTCTGATTACCAGGATTTGCCTTTATCTACCTGTGAGGATTCTGATGTAGAGGCTTCCATTCCCTGTGCTTCTCCTCCAGAAGATTTTTCTTTTGGTGAAACCTTGCACACTCTTAGGGAGCATTTCCACTGGGAAAGCCAGGATTACTCTGACTCCAAAAAGAGGCTTAGGGAATTCTTACTCCTCCCTCAACACAGGCCTTTGGCTATCCCTCCTGTTCTGGACATTGTAGATGATGCTTTCTTGGAATCCAGCCTTTTTCCAGACACTTTACCTCCAGCTCCCAGAAAACCTGACCGGTATTACAGAGTACCTGACTCTCACAAGTTCCTCTTCAAGAATCCTACCGCGGATCCAGAGACCATTTCCCAAGGACCAAAGGGCATTAAGGCCACTGCTGCCAAAAACCCTACCCCTTCTGATATATGTTCTAGAGCCTTGGACAGATAGGTAAGAAGGTATATACTTCTGCTACCTTGGCCATTAGGGCTTTAAATTGCCAGTTTCATATGTTAAAGTACCAGCAGTATATTATGGGGCTACTTAAAGAGAAAATTATGTTGATTCCTGACTGTGCTAAACACAAAGAATTACAGGATTTAATGCATTCTGCAGAACAAGTTGGTAAACATACTTTGCAATGTGGTTTTGATTCTTTAGAAGCATCTTGCGGGGCTGCTGTCACTGGGTCTGTACTTAGAAGGCATGCTTGGCTTAAAGAGCAAAACTTGCCAGATCATGTTAAAGCTAAATTACTGGATGCTTCCTTAAACCAAGACCACCTGCTTGGCAGCAAAGCAGAAGAAGTCCTCATAAAGATGGAGGAAAAAGCTAAATCTATGCAAACTGCTAAAGATTTCCTGCAAGTACAGCCTCCCAGATTTAGTAGGCATTGGCCTTCAAATAATTGGTCCTTTCCAGCCTCTTCCAGGCCTTCTCAGTCCAAACCCAGGAACAGCAGACTACCTAGGTTACAGTCTCAGGCTATGCACAGGCCTAAATAGTGGGGGGCTCCCACTTCCAAAGCAGGGAGTAGTAAGACACCCCCCTATGAAAAAATGGCACAATGACTTAACCTTAACCCTTCCAAGCCCTGCTCCACTGCCTGCTCCCTTAAGAGGAAAGCTCGCCCTGCATGCAAAAAGCTGGGAACTCATTACCCAGGACAAATGGGTTTTGAATATAGTTTCCCAAGGATACAGATTCCATTTCCACACCCTATCAACCCCAAATGGTTGACCAAACTTACCCCTAAATCATTGGGCAGAGGCTCTACAGCAGGTTCTCTCTTTTCTGAGTATCAGGGCTATTCAGCCTGTCCCAGCAGAAGAAATGGGGCAAGGTTTTTATTCAAGACTTTTCCTGGTACCCAGAAAAGACAGCTCCTGGCGTCCTAATCTGGACCTCTCTATTCTTAACACCTTTTTGGTAATCCCAAAATTCAAAATGCTAACACTTCAACAGCTGCTTCCTATGCTAGACAAAGATGCCTGGTTGGCAACCTTAGACATAAAGAAAGCTTACCTGCACATTCCAATAAGGGAATCTTACAGGAAATACCTACGCTTCAGGGCAGGCTCCATGCACTATTAATTCTCTGCACTTCCGTTTGGCTTATCGGGTATTCACAATGTGTCTAGCTGCAGCCATTGCATTTTGCAGACAGAGAAATATTCAAATATACCCATACTTGGATGATTGTCGGATTCAGGCAGAAAGTCAGGACTTGCTATTAAAACATCTGGCATTCATAAAGAAACTTCTAACCTCTCTGGGGTACACCATAAACGAAAATAAATCTCATCTAGTACCCTGCCAACAGATTGTATTCCTGGGAGCAAGTTGAACACAACTTCCCAGATGGCTTTCCTCACTCCAGAGAAACAAGTTTATTTGACAACCTACTTCAAACTACTGGCCACAAAGACCTAGCTATCTGCAAGGAAAATTCTGCAAGCCCTGGGGTTCATGGCCTCTTGCATTCTACTAATTCCATATGCAAGACTGCATATGAGGAAACTACAGTGGTATCTAAAAAGCCTATGGTGTCAACATTCTCAGGACCTGGAATAAATTATTCCTATCATTCCTTATATAAAGACAGAGTTCCTTTGGTGGGCAGAGGCCTGCTACCACAACAAGGGGCTCCCTTTCACTCTACTCTCTGCTTCCCAAACCCTAACAACAGACACATCAGACTGTGCATGGGAGACTCACTTGGCAGGGCGGGGCATTCAGGGCAAAGGGAACCCGAGACAGATGCACCTGCATATCAACCAAAAAGAAATGTTAGCTGTACAGGATTCCCTGACAGCCTTCAAGGATCACATTCTTCCAGGAAAATTATTGGTAAAGACAGACAACACCACAGTTAAGTGGTACATAAACAAGTAGGGGGAACCCATTCGTACCCTCTCTGCAGACTAGCCATGGCTCTGTGGAAGACAGCCTTGAGCTACCAAGTGCACTTACAGACTCAATTCCTGCCAGGCAAGCTAAAATCTCTGGCAGACGACCTAGGCAGAAATCTCATGGACCCACACGAATGGAAACTGGAACCAAAAATATTCAACCTCTTGAGGAACAAATGGGGGACTCCAGAGATAGACCTGTTTGCCTCCCCTCAGAACTACCAATTGGACAAATTCTGCACAAGGACCTCCCACAGTCAAGCTTGGAATGTGGATGCCGTGTCGTTTACCTGGGAAAGCCTCTCGTTTTATGCCTTCCCCCCTGCCTCTCCTCTCGAAGGTTCTGCTAAAGATCAAACAGGACAAGCCAAGGACAATACTGATTGCACCAGACTGACCACGCCAGCACTGGTACCCCCTCCTGTGCAGTATGACACTGCTGGAACCAATGCACCTGCTTCAGACCCCTTCCCTGCTGTCCCAGCAGGTGGGCCAGATTCTGCACCCTCAGCTCCAAACCCTGAACCTTGCAGCCTGGCTAATTCCTTGAGCTCACCAATAGCATCCCTCAGTAAGCAGGTGCTAGATGTCATTCTGGAGGCAAGGAGGCCAACAGATCCTATGCTGAGAAGTGGAAAGATACTGTTGCTGGAGCCATACTCAGGGGATGGGTACAACGGTGCCCAGCTTACCTCATATACTTCAGTACTTAACAGAAATGCTCCACAAGGGCCTATCCTTCTCGTCAATTAAAATTCATGCCTCTGCCATTCCAGCACATGATAATACTGAACCACCCCTCTTCTTTCACCCCCTGCTAAAGCAATACCTCAGAGGGGCCAAAAATTTAAGACACCCCAGGAGAACCCCTACTCCAGCCTGGGACCTTAACTTTGTATTGGAAAAGCTCACTCTCCCTTCCTTTGAGCCAGCTGCAACTGCAGAGTTGAAATTCCTTTCTTGGAAAACTGCCTTCCTTCTAGCCATCACTTCAGCAAGAAGAGTGTCTGAATTACAGGCCATCATGGCAGTGGAGCCCTTCATTATCTTCCATGCAGGCAGGGTTTCCCTCAAGACCAATCCTTCCTTTATGCCCAAGGTGGTGTCTAGTGTGGCACTACATCAGTCCATTCATTTGCCCACCTTTTTCTGGAATCCACAAAACAAAGGAGAACAGATACTACACTCTTTGGACATGCACAGACAACTTAGATTTTATTTGGATAGGACTAAGCCTCATCAAGAAGGTTCCACCTGCACGAAAGGCAATTGCATGGCTTAAGCAATGTAAAATGCAAAAACAAAAGTGTAAGCCATGTGTTGTGTACCAGCCGAAACTGGTTTGTTTGTGCATTGGATTAACTAAATAAATTTATTTTTTCAGCTTTTTGTTTCAGGACTAAGCCTCTCAGAAAATCTGAACAGCTGCTAGTTGGCTTTGCTGCAGGGGCAGAGGGGAAGGCCATTTCAAAACAAACCATTTCTAAATGGATAGCCCATTGCATTCTTTTCTGCTATAAGCACCATGGAAAACCTACCCCACAGGGGATAAGATCACATTCTACCAGGGCTGCGTCTACCTCTAGAGCCTTTCTCAGGGGAGTCCCTACCAGGGACATCCTAGAAGCTGCTACCTGGAGCTCTGTACATACCTTCACCAAGCATTACCACATGCCTGTTTTTTACAAATCTAGAGCTGGTTTTGCCACTGTAGTCTTGCAGGGCATAATAGCTGGCCCTAATGCTCTCTAACTTCCTCCTCCCTTCCTTAGCTTTGGGAATCAACCCAAATGTGATGACTGCAACAGTGAAACACGAAGAACATAGTACAGTTGTGTACACTTACCATAAATGTAGATGTTCGAGTGTATTCACTGTTGCAGTCCTGGTTACCCTCCCTCCAGCCCCCTGACTTCTCTTGGCTCTACCTCTCCTTCTTATTTGGTGTAGTTAAGCTTTCTGGTGTATTTGCTTTTTGATGGAGGTGTACCATAACATATAATTGCTTCCCATTGTGGGGGTACCTGACATCTGGGGCAAGAAAAACTGATGTAATGGCGTCGGCTGCATGTTTTATACCCCTGATGACCTGACGTCATGGAAGAAGAGACAGCATCCAATGCAGGATTCCAAGACTCTGATATTCAGGCCAGCTGAGGGCTACCTGCAGGCAGAAAACCCAAATGTGATGACTGCGACAGTGAATACACTCGAACATCTACATTTATGGTAAGTGTACACATCTGTACTTTTAGCTGCTACCTCAGCTTTAGAGCTGCTATCTTTGCTCTGGAGGTTCCACCGCTTCTGACAACGTCTTTGTCAGGTCCAGGGAGTTATTCGGAGTGGGGGTGGTCTGCTTTAAAGGTTTTGAGGAGGGTGATGACTACTCCAAAGTCTAGAACACAAACTTCCTTGGATCTTCCTCCCTCATTGGTGCATATGTCTTTGCCTATGCACATCTATCCGCAGGACTGCAGGGATGTGAGGCCTCAAGATGTCCCTCAGGGGACTTCCCCCCTCTTTTGAAACTTTTCCAGAATACCCCACTGAGGAATTCCCTTGGAAGAGAACATACAAGGGGAAGCATTTTGACTCCCAAGAGGAGTCCATCACATCCAATACCAACCTCGATGATGCAGAAGGGTCCCCATGGTCACCTCCTGAGGATGTCTCCTTTGGAGACATCCTAAAAATTTTGAAACAGAGAGGTGACTGGCAGTCCTCCTCCCCTTCAGACAAGGAGTTGGTATACATGAAGGCCTTCAGATCTTGCCCTTCAACCTCTTGGGTGACCCCTCCTTCCAATGAGCTTATTGAATTAATCTCTCAGAAGGCTTGGGAAACCCCAGATACTAAAGAACCCACTCATAGGAGGCCAGACAAATATATTACAGCTCCACATGATCAGACTTTCCTAACCAGAGGTGTAGCGGTTGATGCCATGGTCATGGTGGCAGCCACGAAGAAGGAACTTTCCGAGACCAGTTCCTCTGTCCATCCTCCTAATACACATTCCAGAACTATGGATAGGTATGGGAAGTGTATCTTTTCATCAGTGGCTTTTACCTTATGGTCGCTGAACTACCTGACCCATTTCACTAGACTACAGAGAGATCTGTTAAAGGAGCTATCAGGTTCCCTCCAAGAAGTTGTAGCTCATGCGGTGGCAGATAAGGTCAATGCACGCATCGCTACCCTCATTTCAGTTGTCAACTCATCCATGAGACTCATTTCATATGCAGCAGATGGAGCGAGTAGGGCAGCAGGTTCAGGCATCTCTATCAGTAGGGATGTTATGACCACTTTGTCTCTGGATGAGATACCCTTACTAATGAGGTGGGCCATGTAGAAAACTTTCCATCTTTGGGCCTAAAGTGAAGGAAATGCTGATCAGGTGTGAACAGGAAAGTAAGACCTTGTCTATTGGAGTACATTTTTTCGCACCAACCAGACAATTTCATAAGGTTCAGAGAGGTAGTGGAAAGATGTGGTTCAAGAAATCACAGAGGGCTTACCAGGGCACACAAGGTGGTAGTTCCTGCAGGGGCAGAAGGGGGGGGGACAATAACGGAAGACACCACTCTTACAGCAGAGAAGGTCTGCAGAATCAGGGCTTCAGAGATTCTTTCTTTGGCAGACCCTTCCAGCGCTCCTGAAGGGGTGCCCAACTGTTTGCCTCTGGAAGCAGTCAAGAGCGATTGTCTCTGCACCATGAAACCTGGCAAAAGATAACGAAAGACAAATTGGTGCAGTCCATAATATCCATGGGATATATAATTCCCCTTCTCCTTCACCTTTCCTGTAAACAAGTCATTTCCAGATATTCCACCCTGTCAAAAGGAGCAAGCACCATTAGAAATTCAAAAGTTGCTAAGAAAAAGTGTCATCCAAGAAGTCCCTGCAGATCAGAGAGGACCGGGAACTTACTCAAGATTATTTTTAGTTCCAAAGAAAACAGGGGACTGGAGACCAGTTTTGGAGCTCAGCAAACTGAACAAATCTGTAAAAAAATCCAAGTTCCAGATGGTGACACTGCAGTCAATACTTCCATTCCTGGAAAAAGACAATTGGATGTGCTCTGTAGACCTTCAGGATGCATACTACCACATTCGTATGGAAAGGCAATCCAGAAGGTTCTTACGCTTCCGACTAGGATCCAGTTACTTCCAGTTTTGAGTTCTACCCTGTGGTCTCACTATAGCCCCCAAGGCATGGCAGTAGTTGCGGCTTATCTGAGATGCCGAGGATTCTGGGTGTTTTTGTGTCTGGATGACTGGCTCATAACTGCCTCGATCAGGCATCTTCTGCTACAAGTTAGGGACTGTACACTTCAGCTTTGGTCCTCCCTAGGCATTACCATAAATTACAACAAATCTGCTCTAGAGCCATGTCAAACCTAATATTTATAGCAGCAGAAATAAGTACAACTACACTGATAGCAAGACTCCCTCATGACAGAGCTCACAATCTCCACCTTCATGTGAAATTGTTAATCAGGAAGGCACGAGTCCTTGCAAAACTGGTTCTTCAGGTTCTGGGGAAAATAGCAGCACCTATAATACTTATTCCCCTAGCTCATCTGCATAAGAGGATACTTCAGTGGTTACTTTCCACACAATGGTTATTCTTAGAACTACCAATGTCACGCAATATTCTCATTACCTACTCCTGCAAAAAGGATCTCCAGTGATGGATCCACTCTCCTTTAGTATCTGAAGGCTGTCCTTTCATTCCCCCTCAATTCTAAGCCACTGTGACCACTGATGCTTCCCAGATGGGGGGGGGGGGGCATTATCTAGGGAAGACAGTCCAAGGCATCTAGCAGGAACACAAGGCTGACTTGCACATAAACGTCCTAGAGATGAGAGCAGTGCTCTTGACGTTGCAAGCATTTCAGGACACTCTCCCTGTAGGAATGATAGCAATTCATTCAGTCAACATGTCAGTAGTCTGGTACATAAACAAGCAAGGAGGAACCAGATCTTATCCCCTTTGTCAAGAAGCTCTAAGGGGTTGGCAATGGGCAATGGCCTCCAACCATTTTCTGAGTGCAGTGCACATCCTGGGGAAATCTAATGTGATTGCAGACAAATTGAGCAGAGCCATATTATGGCTGCATGAGTGGTCCCTCAGTCAGAAAGTTGCAGAAGAAATTTTCTGGAAATGGGGCCAGCCTTGCTGTGATCTCTTTGCATCACCCAGCAATGCCAAATGCAGCAACTACTTTGCCCTGATCCCTCCCATGGGGGAGTCACCAAGGGTTGCACTTGTTCATAATTGGCCTCCTAGACTCCTCTGTGTTATCCCTCTGATTCCCAAGTTCTTAGAGAAAGCAAGCCTGTTGGAGACTTTGATAATCCGGATTGCCCCCGAGTTGCCTCATCAAATCTGGTTTCCCTTCCTTCAGCCTCATCTTGTGGACCAACCATGGATTCTGGATCCTGGTCCAGACCTTCTGACTCACCCATTGGGAAAGGTACAGCCCAGCCTTAACAATCTCAAATTAACAGTTTGGCTGCTCTGATTCCCCTGATTGCCAGGTTTCCTCTCCTTTTCTCCCCAGTCAAACACATTTTGTTGTCTTCCCATAAAACTTCTACATGAAGATTGTACAAGAGTAAATGGAATAGGTTTGTAATATGGACGAGTGATAATCAGATAGATCCCTTTTCTGCACCCATATATTCTATCGTGTAATTTCTAGTGAAAAGTTTTCATGAAGGAGTAGCTGCTTCTACTATTAGAGTTCAACTAACAGCAATTTCAAATTTTCATGTCGGAGAAAATGGTTCTACCATTATGTCACACAGGCTGTGTAAGGCCTTTTTGAAAGGAACAATGATGATAAGACCCCCCCATACAAAAATCCAATTCCTCCCTGGGATCTAAATTTCATATTGACAAACATTATTTGTGCCCCCTTTTAACCTTTGGCCAAGTGATTTAAAATTTCTATCTTGGAAAATGCTCTTTTTGGTGGTTATTACCTCAGCTAGAAGAGTTTCATAGTTGCAAGCTTTGTCTGTCAAAGCCCCATACCTAATTTTTCTTAAGGACAGAGTTTCATTATGCACTAATCCTTACTTTCTCCCAAAGGTTGTGTCGGAAAGTAACTTAAACCAATCTATTGAGCTGCCATTTTTTTCCCAAATTACCAAAACAAAGGTGAATACTCCTTGCATCTTCTGGATGTTCATAGACAATTACGTTTTTACTTGCAGAGAAGCTCACAATTTAGGAAATCAGTTCAGCTGTTTATTTCCTTCTCTGAGATTAAAAAAGGTCAACCATTTTCAAATGTTACCTTATCTAGATGGCTCACTTTTTGTATATCCTACATCTACAACTCTAGAAACAGAACTCTCCCTTTCCCTGTTAAAGCTCATTCCACCAGGTAGATAGCTACATCTCTAGTTTTCCAAGCGAGGTTACCCGTGGATAATATCTGTTCTACAGCTACTGGGGCAAAACCTCATACTTTCACTACTCATTACAAACTGGATTTGGCCTCCAGGAGTAGAGCCTCCTTTGGTTCTATGATTTTGAGGAATATTCTCCCATGAGCCACCCAAGAGTTGGGTTGCTTGGGACGTGGTCCTATCAGTGAGAATAAATGTGAGATTGACAACAACACATAAAAAAGTTATGTACTTACCATAATGTTCGATGTGTGTTGTCCATCTCAACCTTCATTCTCACAACTCACCCTCCATACCACCTGCATATACTCCTGGGAGATGGAGTACTTATTGGATTGATGGATCTCCATAGCCTCTGAAATGCTGCCTTTGGCCCAGTTATGTATGTATATACTTTAGATCTTGATCCATGTAAGAGAGGTTCTGCTCAATTTTATGATTTCATGCTAGGCAAACAAGATCTGAGGAGTCTAAGGAATTGCATTATGGGTAGGGAAGGATACCCACGAGGATTGCTAAAGACCTCGAGCATTTGGAAAGACTGAGATTGATCCGACACATCGGATCCGACCCCATCAGTGAGAATAAAGGTCGAGATGGACAACACACATGGAACATTATGGTAAGTACATAACTTCTTTTTAAAGAACTTTTTTGAAAGAGGTTAAAAGCATTTCAAATGTATTGGATAACAGAATATTGTGGACTGGGTGAAGGAATTATAATGTTATACTGAAAATAGAAAATAATAGAATTATACATATTCCAAGTATGATTAATGTTGAATGAAACAGAGTTGTAAAATATTGTGGCAACTGAAAACATGTTTTTTTTGTGGGAAAGAAAGAGATTTTCTGGGCAGTTGTGACGAAAAGAAATGTTTCATATTTGGGGGATTTGGACATGATGCAAACACGTGAAATAGAATGTTATAAATGTAAGCAGACAGGACATTTATGGGCAGTTTCTAAAAAAAGAACAAAAAGAAAAATACGTTTAGAAGAAAATGTAAATGATATAATGAAAGGAGCAAGGAACAAATACAACAGGAAGAGCAACAGGATGGCTATGTAAAAAAGTTAAACAATGATATGCAAGATTCAGAAAAAAGAAAGAAAAGTTGAAATAGAAGCTGAGTGACATGTTAGTGATGAGGTGGATATTGATTGGAAGGTAGTTAAAAAGAAAAATTCTATCTGAAAAAGAGTGAAGGATAGAAAAAGAAAATGTTAAGGATTAGGATTAAAAGTGAAAAAAAAAGAAATGGATAAACATAAATAATTTCATATGGATTAAGAAGAAGAGAAACAAGTAATCTTAGAATTTTATTAGTTAACGTGAATAGTATAAAATGATTAGTAAGACAAATTGGGTATTAGAGTGCTGTAGTATATATGAAGTATATATTATAATATTAGAAGATGTTAGACATTTTACAAAGGAAGATATGGAGAGAAAGTATAGTTTGGAATTTGGGAGAAGAAACTTGTTTAGGAATAACAGTACTATATAGTACAGCAATTTCAATATTAGATTTTACTTTAGTAAGATTGATAAAAACAGAAACAGGTAGTCTCTCCACGATGAAAATATTCAGCTGATTTAATTATTTTCCATAAGAATCTTTATTCACAAGAAAAAGAGAAATGAGCGCTTTCGCGTAGAAACCTCTACGCTTCTTCAGACAAATAATCATATAGAGCTGATGAACTTAAATATCCCAGAAGGTGGGAAAATTATACAATTAAGCATCAATTATTCAATCAAGCAGTAAGTTGAACAAGGTGTTACTATAAAATTTAGATGGAAATCAAACTGCCATAGAATTGATTTCCATCTAAATTCTATAGTAACACCTTGTTCAACTTACTGCTTGATTGAATAATTGATGCTTAATTGTATACTTTTCCTGCCTTCTGGGATATTTAAGTTCATCAGCTCTATATGGTTATTTGTCTGAAGAAGCGTAGAGGTTTCTACGCGAAAGCGCTCATTTCTCTTTTCTTGTGAATAAAGATTCTTATGGAAAATAATTGAATCAGCTGAATATTTTCATCGTGGAGAGACTACCTGTTTCTGTTTTTATCAGTTGTTTTTTTATCTTGACTGGTAGCCTCCTTGGTATTACAGCTACAGTTTTTTACGTGTTACTTTAGTAAGATTAGGATATTTATTAGAAACAGACTTAAGATAGGAAAATAAAATGTATAGATTTACAGCAGTATATGTATCATAAAGAGAGGGAAATGTTGTTTCAAGATATATTAGACTATATAATTTTTAGTACAGATGTCATAGTTACAGGTAATTTGTGATTTAAGGGATAAAAAGAAAAAAGATCAGATAAGAAAATAATGAAGTAGATTATGAAAGTGGCAGTTTGTTATTGGAATAAATAAATACAAGTACATATAGGAGAGGAAATGTTAAAGCAGATATTGATTATTTTTTAGTTTCTAAAAGTATAGAAATATTTACAGAAGAAGTAATAAAAACAGGATTTTCAGATCATATTGCGATATAGATACAAATGGAAGAAAATTAAGAACTAATAAGAATTGGAAAAGGAACTAAAAGGATAAATGAGAACGTGTGGAATGAAAAAGGAAAGACAGCATATGTAAATATGGAAAAAACATATAACTATGAGAATGTTTATAATAATTGGATAGAATGGTGGTTGGTATTTAAATAGAATATAAAAGAAATTATTTACAATGGGAACATGGATTAAGACAAAAAGAAAAACAAGAATATATGGAAATGTAGAATAAGGCATTAGAAAGTTTGGAAAGAAATGAGAATGTATATTGTAGAAAAGAACAATAGATACATAAATGAAACAAAGAAAAAAAAATAAAGGGATTGTTGTATAAACCAAGATATTTTCTGCAAGGATAAAGATGTAAGCATTTCCTTATTCAAGTAAAACTGTAAAAGAAAAAAGTGGTGTAGTGAAGGAAATTAAAAATAAAAAAGAAGGTATAAAAACAACAAGCAAGCATTATGGAAAGTGTAGTGCAATGTGTTAAAAGATGGTAAGGAAAAGAGAGATAAAAAACAAAAATAAATGGAATGTTAAGCAATTTATGAAATAAATAAAGATATGGATAAACAGATTACCTTAATGGAATTAGATGTGGAAATGAAGAAAGTAAATATTAATTCTGCAGCAGGTTTATATGGTATAATTTTATTTATTTATTTTACGTTTGTTGACTGGGATAGTCCAACTAGATATATGTCCATTTTCAGCGGAGGCGCTGGGAGAAAAGCTCCACATACCAAAAAAGAGACAGTACATACACCACTGAGTGATAAACTCAGGCAGACATGTTTAGAAAAATATAGACAAAGAATACAGGCAGATATCAATATACACAATGTGCAGACTTACATCTGATTGGCAAAGATGTATCAGAAAATGTGAACATAGAATACAATCAGATCTCATAATTCACAATGCTTAGACATTCAAATACTATGAGGCATAGATACTTGGCTAAACAGCAGGCTGGGTAGCAAGACATGTATTAGTGAAATTGTTAGTCAGATTTAGAACAAGAGCACAGCCAATGAGATGTGAGGTATTTTTTGAGTTCTCTTTTAAATAGGGGTAGTGAGGTTTCTTTGGTAACTATAGTAGGGAGTAGATTCCAGATTTTACTGGTTGAGTTGGAAAATATAGCATCGCCTGCAGAGTTGTTGGATTTTTGGGTCAGTATCATTAGTTTATCAGCTGAGCATAATGGCCAGGGGGCACTATGAGGGGTGAGAATATTTTTGAGGGCAGGGGTGTTATCAGATTGATGGAGTATTTTATGTGCTACTATAAGCTGGTTGAACTGCAAAAGGGTAGGATACTTTAGCCATCCCAGTGCTTTGAGGTTCTGGCAATGGTGGGTCCTAAAAGCCATGCCTGTAGCAAATCTGGCTATATGATTGTAACATCCTGATAATTTGTTGAGATTGGTTTTGGATAGGTTGGTGAGTACAGGGGAGGCATACATAAGGGTAGAGAGGAGGTGTGATCTTGCAATAGCTACCCTAGCTAGGGGGGTGAGGAAAGGTTTGGCTCTGTACAGGGAGCCAAGTTTTTTGTTGATGGACTTAATAGTGTGATTGACATGTTTATCAAATTTAAGGTTGTTGTCTATTGTTATGCCTAGAAGCTTTGTATGGTCATCAGGGAAGATAATGGTGTCATTCCTAGATTTTATGTTGAAGGAAGGAGGAGGAATTCTACGGTTAGGGGAGAAAAGAAGTAGCTTGGTTTTGTTAGGGTTTAGAAGCAGGCAGCGATTAGCTAGCCATGTTTCTACCATGCTGAAAGTGGTCTGGGTGAGAGTTAGAAGTTGTGTAGGAAAGGAGGCGGAGCATATTAGCATTGAGTCATCTGCATATTGGATGCAGGTGGCTCCTGGGATGGTGATGTGCAGATCATTGATAAAGATAGAGAAAAGAAGAGGACCTAGTATGGACCCTTGTGGGACACCTAGGGTTAGAGGAAGTTGGGATGACAGCTTGCTCTGCCATAAGACAGCCTGCATACCGTTTAGGTAGGAGTGAAACCATTGTATTGCATGTTGGTCTAAACCATGGTTTGTAGGGTATTGAGCAGTAGCTAATGGTTGACCATATCGAAAGCTTTTGAGAGATCTAGGAAGAGTGCTGAAGATAGTTTGTTGTTGTTACAATGAAGATTAATGACATTAGGGAAAGAAGAGTCGTGGTAGTACCGTGGAATGGCCTAAAGCCATGCTGAGAGTCGACGAGCTTTCCATTTTGAATAAGAAAGTGCATGATTTGTTTGTGTATGCATATTTCCATGATTG
The DNA here is from genome assembly GCF_019279795.1 of Protopterus annectens. Lineage (NCBI taxonomy): Eukaryota > Metazoa > Chordata > Ceratodontiformes > Protopteridae > Protopterus > Protopterus annectens. The sequence continues at coordinate 102,239,027 of NC_056745.1, read as the reverse complement.
TATCTAGTGGTGAAAGAATGGCTATAGGTCTAAAGTTAGATAACTCTGTGGAACTTCCTCCTTTATGGAGAGGTATAACATGATATTTTCCATATTGATGGGATGGATCCTTCTGAGATGGCTGTGTTGATCAGAATAGAAATGGGAAGTGCTATGGCATCAGCTGCTTTTTAAAGATATTCAGCTGGGAGGTGATCAGCAGCTAGTGTAGTAGGTATTAGCTTTTTGAGTAAGGTCCGTATCAGGTTGGTAGGTATGGTTTGAAAGGTAAAGGTGGGTTGGGTGTTGGGTGGTTCAGGGCTAGATGTGCCACAGCTGGTGTTTGTGTCCGATAGAGTGAGATGTGTAGCTAGAGACTGGATAGTTTCAGTAAAGAAGGAGTTGAAGCTGTTTGCAATTTCAACAGGAGATTTATCAAAGGAAGCTGATGGGGTAGGAGTGGCAGAACCGCCTGGGTGGAGAAGATTGGGGTCTATATCAGAACACCAAAAGTTCATTCTTTCGAATGTTCTTACATCGACCCCTAATCAGCGAATGCTGACAACATCGAATACTCTGAACAGCGAATTTTGTCTTAGGGAAAAAATTTGCTGTTCCAAAACACATACACACAACACAAGCACACCAAACAAACAGCAATCCACACACATACACCCAAAATCTTACAGCTAACCTTACACTAAACTGTACAAACACCACTAACTATCCACTTACCTTAACCCAAACTCTAATCCTAAGGTCTGTCACTATCGCACACTCACTTCACCCGCGCCCTAACCCTAACTCACCTAACCCACCCTAACCCTCACGTCCACACAGTCACACACATACCTCCCTTGCACCCTAACCCTAACTTACCTAACCCATGCCCAATCGCACACTTACCTGAACCCGACCCGTAACTTTCCACCACAGCGCTGAAAATAGTGAAATGACAGAAACGGACAACCGAATTCTTTCCCTAGGAAAAATTTCGGTTATCTGTCGTTTCGCTATTTTCAGTGTTCTCTGACTAGGGGTCAATGCAAGAACATTTGAAAGAATAAACTTTCGGTGTTCTGATATAGACCCGAAGATTGTTAATACCAGCCTACAACGTTTGAGGTTTTAGCTGATATTTTTGTTGTAGGAAGGTGTAGTGATTTTTTTGTCTAGAATGACAAATTTTTGGTCTGGTTCCTTAGCTGCCAGTATCTTACTTGGTCCATAGGGGCTTTTGTAACATGCTACCTGGCCCAGGCATTGTTTCTTAGTTTAATTTTGTTTTTTGTTTCTTTAGATAGCCACTGTGCGACTGTGGCTTTTACATGGATGGTACGGGTAGGAGCATGGTGGTTAAGGATAGCCAGAAATCTGGTATTGAACTACTCAACTGCTTCTTGTAATGGGAGTCATTCAAGACATTCCAAATACATGCTTTGAGTTCTTTTTGGAAGTTGTCAAGGTTAAAGTTCCTGATGTTTCTTATAGTTTTGTAGATGGTCTGTTTGGGAATGTCGGCTTTGAGCCTAATAATATAGGTAAGGCAGTGATCACTTAGATCATCAGGTAGTGTACCTGACTTGTACTTTTGGGGGTGGCTGTTAATAAGTATCCAATCGAGGATGCTGTCTTTGACTCTATTTTTGCTAAATCTGGTGGGGGTGGCAATGATCTGAGTAAACCCCTGGAGGTTTAAATGGGTGGAGGGAGTTTCAGAGGAACAGGTGTTCCAATCAATGTTAAAGTCCCCCAAGACAGTGGTTTCCTGGGGATAGTTAGAAGCTAGCCAATGTAAGATATTTTCTAGAGTATTATCATTTTTGCCGGGTGGAATATAAATGCAGGCAATGTATCTGATTTATTTTTGTTTATTATTAGTTTGGTGATGAGAATTTCTGCATTGCCAAACTGGGGTGGCTGTTGCTTGTCAATTGTTATTGTTGGAGTAGACTTGTATAGTACAGCTACCTCGCCACCTTCCCTGGAGATCCGGTCTAAGGATGTTGTGCTGGGGGGGGGGGGTTATTTAGTTATCTGTGATTATTGGTTTTAGCCAGGTTTCTGTGAGGCAGAGGATATCAGGGGAGTCAACAGCTAAGAGTCCATGTAGGCTATAGATCTTGTTGTTTAGGCTTTTGGTGTTGAGATAGCAGACCAGAAATGAGTTTGGAAGTCTATCAATCTGGGTAGTACACATTGGGTTGTTAGATGGTGTGCTTGGGCTTACTGTTGTGGATGGGCCAGGGTTGGGGTGGATGTCTCCATCCTTCATAAGATTAATTTTTAAGTTGCTTATGAGTCTTAAAAATTTGTTTATGATTTTTTTTCGTAGCTTTTGGGTTTTAAGATAATGTAGTGGTATATAGTCGGGTGATGGTAATTGGGAGTTCAGGAATTAGGAGAGGGGGTGGTTATGTGGTAGATAAACTTATTAAATGGTGGGTTGGTGTCTGAGAGTTTGGGTATTGGATTTCAAGATGCTGTACATATTCATAGGAGCTTAGGTGATAAGAAATGAATAGCAGGAGTACTAAGGGTAGCAGCATTAGTGTTTTAGCTGTAGTCATAGTAAATTACTAGGGTAGGGTCTGTATTGAGTGTATGTGGTGGATAAAAGATTAGAGAGAACAGAATAGCTCTGGGTGGGTAATATGGATAGTGGGGTGGATAGAGGGTGTATTATTGTGCTAGGAGTTTGCTGAGTTCTAGGAGCATGTGTAATTGGTTAGCTAATTAAGGGGGCATGCCAGTGGTACTATAAACATAGTACTACTGGGGGCGGGTGTGATATGGGGGCAGGGTAGGGTGTGGAGCACGCTTTTTGTTTCTTTTTATATGCCCAATTACTCTGTTCCTAGGCCCTACTGTTAAAAACTACACAGTTCCCTGTCTGCTTCTCAATTTACAATGCAGAAAGACCATTTTCCAATTCCCTTTTGTAGCACGCATGTTTCACTTAGTTTATTGAGAAATGCACTGTTTGGAGCTGCAGAGCACACTACGCTCATCTGTTGAACAGTAGAAAGCACGCTGTTTTTATCTTAATTGGGGAAGAAAGAAGGCTACAGGAAGGTCTAACCCTTCCAACCTAATGCTTATCAGCATAAACAGAATTACAAGCGGGAGTTATGGGAACATTCACCAGTGCTTTTTTTGGACCCAGTTTGTTAGGTTTACAGGTGGCAGGGTATTTACGTGGATTTTGACCTTATTAAAACAAGTTCTGTATAAGTTATTAAATGTACAAGAATATGGAACTTTGGCAAAAATAAATCTTGATATGCAAACATATTGAATTGTTAAGGGATGGTATTTCTTATACAAAAATATGTTGTGGTATCATGAGATTTATATGGAAGAAAGGAGATAAAGATGAAATGAATAATTGGAAATCATGTGTATTAAATATTGCTAATTATAAGATGTTTACAAAAATAATATAAATAAGAATAGAGAATAAGATACATAAGGTATTAGAAGATAGTATTTATGGAGTTGAAGGAAAAGGATGTCAGGAAGTATTAATGACTGTTAGAGAAATAATAGATGACATTAAAAAAAGAATTAATAAAGCAAAATGATTTGCAGAAGAAAAAAATAAAGCATTTCATATGTTTGATCATGATATGTTATGGAAAATAATGGGATGATGTAATTTTAATAAAGAAATACAGAAAGTAATTAGATCAGTGTATACAGATAGTAAAATCAGACTTTTGCTAAATGGTTGGTTAAGTGAAGAAATAGAGATGAACAGGAGTTTAAAACAAGGATGCCCAATGAGTAGTATTTTATGTGTAATAGTTATGAATTGGGTAACAAAGCAAACAAATGAAAACATGAGAAAAGTACAGTATACACAAAGTTATAGTATTAAATATTCAGTTATCATATCTTATGCAGGTGATATTACTCTTATGACTAAGGAAAGTAAAATTATGGAAGGAGTGATCTTAAGTGTAAATATTAGCTTGCAAGAAATAGGGCTGTCATTAAATAGAGAAAATGTAAAGGATTTGGATCAGAAGAGAAGTTCAAAGGAATTAAATTTGGAATAAAGGAAATATTTGTTATAGGAATGAAATGTACATTGAGTGTTGTTAGGTAACACTTGTTGAACATTATAAGAACTACGAGAAATTAGTATTTTATGGAGTAATATAGATTGTCTTATAGAAAAAAGTGCATTTGATCAAGTCTATATGGATGGGAGAAACAGCATATGTGGTTAGTGCATCATATATTCACTAGCATATGTGGCTAGTGTGTACATGATGCTAAAACAGTTGGAAAAACAGTTTATGGGACTGATATTCAGATTTATCTGAGGATCTAGATTAAGTATGATAAAAACAGGAATATTATGTATGGATAAATATGATGGGGGTTTGGTTTATTGAACCATATTGTATATGGAGCATCACTAAATTTCTATAGGGTATTAAGATGGATAAATGGAAAGTAATTTAGTAACAAAATTATTTAAGACAAATATGATAGAGAATGGAATCTAATACAATTAAATAAGAGGAAAAGAATAGAGAAATGAAGAAATAAAAATACATCAAGGAAAATTTAAAAAATATGGAAGTTAAGTGTAGAAAAAGTAGAAGAAAATAGGAAATTGTGGTTCAAAAACATAATGATGGAAACTTCTTGTGTTACCCCGTGCGAACATCTGACAGAAGAAAAAATAAAATCCACGAAACATAGAAATACATGTTGCATGAAGAATGTGGAATGTCAATTTTTTTGTGGAGATTACAAGTTAATAGATTGCCGGTAAAAGGATTATGCCTTATAAACAAGTAAATGAAAGGCTTATGTCTTTTTTGTGGTGAATTAGAAACTGTAGGCCATGTTTTTCTGACATGCAAAAGAGTAAAAAAATTATGGGAAAAAAAATAATAAAGAAAAATATTTTGAAGGAAATACAGGATTATAAACAGATAAATATGGATATAATTAAATATGGGTTTTATAAGAAAGGTAGCAAGGAGTATGTTAAAAATTTAGAAAGGAAAATGTTCTGTATTGTATGGACAATTTGGAATGAAAGATTGAATGAGAATGTGTTTAATGGAAATTGGATGATAAATCTATGAAGAATTAAGTGGTAGTTGTGGCAAAAGGACTGGGGTCCATATATATGTGAAACAAAAAAGTTGAAAATGAAGAAGGAATCTTAAGTTAATGTAAATTTATGTCAGTATGTGAATATTTAGATTTGTATAATGTATATATTTGTAAACAATTGTATATAATAAAGACCCCTACTCTTTTTGATAGGTGCTGTTGGATCTTTTACATCCACCTGAGCTGTCTCCAAATCAAGCAGATGGGGCTTTGGTTTATTATCTCATCCAAAGCACTGTACACTCAAGAGTGCAGCATCCCCCTATGCTACACTATAGTGTCAGTAATTGATCTACCTGGTGTAGAAATAGAACCCACAGCTTTCTGCACCAATGGTGAATGTGCTACCTGTTGCACATGTACGTAATGAAATAAGTTATAAAATTATGTAGGAAGGGAGATTTTAATATTGTATACGTTTGTAAAGAGTTTAAGAAATATAATGAGTTAAGTCACAAACTTATGCAGGAGGGGAGGAAAGATATAACTAGAGTAAAGGAGGATAGTTATAATAGCATATGACTGAGAGAGCTTGTACAACATTAGTTCTATTTAGGTTGCCTGTCACAAAATTGGTGTATGTAGAAGGCTTATAAATTAGGCATACATGGGATGCATAAGAGAGGTAGAGAGTGGATGGAGGCAGTTAGAAAAAGAGAAATATGAGAAGTGTTGTTTAAGAGGGAAGTGAAGAAGGGTGTATTGATTAAGGGTGTATTGATTCAAGTGCAGGAAGGAAAGTTGTTAAAGGTGTAATGATTCAATTAGAGGAGGGCAAAAAGTTAGTGATAAGCAATAAAAAATGTGTGCTTTTACTAGAGGTCACAACCTGGTGTTGAACATAAGGATGGCCAGGACTGGGTAAGGTATTGTTTAAACCTAAACTTATAACCTTCAGACCTCAAACCATTCAGAATATTACTAACCTTAAAAAAGAAATTACCACCCTTAATTGGTCTGACTTACTTGACATAAAAGACCTAATTGAAGCAGCTTACAACCTTACCAAAACCTACTGTACCACTGTGACATACATTTGAGGATCAGTCTCCACTTCCTTCGGAAAAAGCATGCTAAAACAAGTCTTCCTATTCTAGCAATTTTCTAAGTTTATAAGAGCAATGTTTAAAATCTGTCCCTATTTTTGTGCCTTTGCCTCCCCCCCCCATTATTTTAGGCTTTGTCTAGATTACTTGTGCTAGCTAAGAGGTTGAGAGACATGCTTGTTCCTGTAGAATGGAAGTAGTATACTAACAGTTGTCTGGTGGATGAGAATGATGTGGGAGTGTTTATATTTATATTTATATATATATATATATATATATATATATATATATATATAGTAGGGTCTATATTAGAACATGAAAGTTTCAAATCTTCGAATGTTCTAATATCGAACCCTATTCAGCGAAAGTTGAAAATATCGAAGCAACAGAAAACCAAATTTTTTTCCTAGGGAAAGAATTTGGTTGTCCGTTTCTGTTGCTTCGGTATTTTCAGCGCTGTGGTGGAACGTTACGGGTCGGGTTCAGGTAAGTGTACGATTGAGTGCGGGTTAGGGTAGTTAGGGTTAGTGTGCCAGTTAGGTTTGTGTGCGATTGTGTGGACGTGAGGGTTAGGGCGGGTTAGGTGAGTTAGGGTTAGGGCACGGGTCTGGTAAGTGTGCGATTGTGTGGACGTGAGGGTTAGGGCGGGGTAAGTGAGTTAGGGTTAGGGCGCGGGTGAGGTGAGTGTGCGATAGTGATGGACCTTAGGGTTAGGGTTTGGTTTAAGGTAAGTGGATAGCTAAGTGTAGGGTTAGGTGTAAGATTTTAGGTGTATGTGTATGGATTGCTGTTTGTTTGCTGTGCTTGTGTTGTGTGTATGTGTTTTGGAACAGCAGATTTTTTCCCTAGGAAAAAATTTGCTGTTCTGTATGTTCAATGTTTTCAGCTTTTACTGAATGGGGTTTGATATTAGAACATTCTAAGTTTTGAAAATTCGATGTTCTAATATAGACCCTATAGTACACTACTTCCATTCTGTATGAAAACAGAAAACTACTTGCTCAATATGATAAGGAAGTATTAATTGCCAGAGACTTGCTGGCTGAATTAAGATGGCATGTACTGCAAAAAAAAATAAAACAAGCATGCCACCATTTTACTTTGATAAATAAATCTGTAGTACAGTATTGTTTTTGAGGTGTTTAGGGAATATGACAGTGTATCATATTTTTTTCATCGGGTACTGAAGTACATTTTTCCAAACAATTCTGAGCAATCACTTGGTTTTAATGTATTTATTTCATAGTATTCTTACCCAGTTAATATTTTTAATTCCTGAATCCAGTGCAGACTAGGTGTAAGTTATTTAAGTACATTTGTTAGCATTTGAAAGGGGGGTGCCATGGAGAATAGTCTGGTATAATTTACCAATAAGCAGTTAACCATTTTTAAGACTAAGTGGATGAAAATGAGTTATTGTATTCATTCAAAATTTGGTTCTGCTATGATTCCTTCAATTACACCTAGTTTAAGCTTTTCCTGGATGAAACAAACTAATCAGAGCTTCAACTGGATACAGAAAATGAAAACATGCTTTTTCTTTGTTGAAAGGACAAGCCCCACTACGCCCCCTTTATCTGTATGTACTAACTTTATGTTCAAACAGCCATGAAGAAAAAAATGAGTTCAGCAGACTTTGAATCACTACAGATGCACTGTAGAAGCTATGCTGACAGGGATTCTTTAAAGTGAATAGTGATCCATAATTTGCATCTCATGGAAGAGTGCTCAAGGAGTTTTAGCCTCATCCAGTTCACCCTACACCAAGGCTTGGAACGCCACTGAAATGAATCCCAGCATGCACAGAAGTTGGATAGATACTGTAGTATTCCTTTCTGTTGCATGAAACTGTCAGAGTACAGGAGTAAATTCTTCATTTAAAATAAAAAAATAAATATATATACATATCTATATATATATATATATATATATATATATATATATATATATATATATATATATATATATATGTGTGTATGTGTGTGTGTGTGTGTGTATATATATATATATATATATGTATATATATAGTTACATCTTAATAAGCACAGAATCTGAAATCTCTGCAGTCTCAAGTCACAGTAACAAATATACAAAAATTACCTTTTGTGCTCCATTTTAGGTATCTAGCCATATCCAAGTCTTGGCTCGAAGGAAAGCTCGTGAGATCCAAGTGAGGATAAAGGTATGTATATCTTTTACTCCTAACCATTTTATCGTTTTGTGTAATACCAAGCAATGTAGCATAATAACTTGCACAGAATATTTCTAAAACTTTATAACTAAATTTCAATTGATTTTCAGCTGTTAGTTAAGATAGTCAAGCAAATTGGATTGCAAATATAAAACATTTGCAGGTCATGTATGAAGTAACTGTCTGAGATAAAATCTCTGCTAAACTGTCAGGAGTTAATAACTCTGGTGCAGCTCATTATAATTATGATTAAGATTCCATATAATGGATGTTATTCAGAGAAGTAGTCACTGTAGAGCTACTAGTGCTTTCTTGGTGAGCTCTTGTTACAGTGTAGCACAAACAAGCAATTCAGAGACATGCAAGAACCATATGGAGCGTAAACGCATTAACATCTCATTTGCACAGCTCTCAATTGAGCAAATAGTGTGCTTAGAATGACCATCCCATAGCCCCCCCCTACCAACTCATGCAGTGCTATTGAATAGGCACTTCCAGACACACACACACACACACACACACACACACACACACACACACACACACACACACACACACTTTTCTTGAAACCCTATTTTTTCCCTATGTTTCTTGTGCAGCATACATCTGATGCAATAAAGATGTGTAATACTGAATGCGCTGCCCTGGACTGTTGCAGTATTTCAGTACTTTTGGAGTATCCTGCTCGAGGTAAACTGATGTCTGGCCAATGTACCAAAGCCAAAAACTTCGTAATGCACCATATGTTCGATGCGTGACCTCAGCCTGTGAATGCAAGTGTACACAAGTGGGAGTATGAGTGTGAGATCCTCAGACAATCTTGGTGCTAATCTGAATGCGGGATCTTCATTCCCATCCATCTGAATAAAGACAGGGAAGTGTGACTGTGGTATGCAGAGACCTCCACTCCCAGTGTCTATTTTGTTTAGCAGCTTTGCACGATTAAAGATAGTGTTCAATCTGCAAGTCATTCATCCCAAAAAACCTTCAAACCAGACTTTTCTTTTTAAATACTTACTTAGAGACCCACCGTCTGAAGTACCTCATGCAAAGCAAGCTGGTGGAACCCTTGGCCTCAGATGTACCACTTATAAAAAAAAAAACACCAAGAAAACAAGGTCTGAATCTTCTGCTGCCCAGTCTGAATCAGCATTCCCTCTGAGATGAAGTAGGAATCCATGGTACATCTGACTTCTTATTAGATGTTCATCGTGCATACAGCTGCAGTCATAACAGATGGGTTATCCTGCCGTCAGGCGGGTCCTCGGTCGGCCGAATTCCAAAGTCTAGGTCCGGCGTCGGTTGTCGTCGCTTCTTCCCTGACGTTAGTGTGGCAGGGGTATAAAAGAACCAGCCAAAGCCATTTTCTTCAGTCTTTCTTGCTGCGCGGTGCCCGAAGCAGAAGCAGTTCGCAAGTGCCGGTCGGCCAGCTCCTAAGATTTACGAAAATATTTCAGCCGAAGTCTTCTTGAAACCTAAGTACCCCGTTGGGGAAACTTTTCTTGCCTCAGACCGATGTCAGACAAAGTTAATAATTGCATTTCATGTGGGAAGCAAATACCGCATAAGGATTTCCATTCCTTCTGCATTCCTTGCTTAGGCCCAGACCACGACGTCTCGGCCTGTCGTTTCTGTGCTAGATTCAACAAACACACTATTAAGCGTCGGGCGGTGTTCGCCCAACACTATTTTGGTAAAAAATGTAATTACATTATGTCGTCGGATACTCCGACTCCAGTTTTGACTAAAAGACGCAAAGATAAGGACCGACATACGAGGTCCGCGACTTCTACCGACACCACGCAAAAGCCGGCTACAGGTGCTCTGGTTCTCAGCGAGGCACCTACGCAGCCCCTGAGTACCAATGACGCTTCTTTGGCGGTGTCTTCTGTGCCCGAGGTCGCAGGCTCCTCGGCCCCCTCTCCGACTACAGATACCGACGCCACTCTTGGCGGGGAAACTCAGACTTTAGACAGGCCTGCCACCTGTCAAGGTGTCTTCAGGCCTTCCTCTTTTTCCTTTAAGGCTTTCACAAAATCTAAAGCAGCCATGAAAACTAAAAGACAAGCTCCACAGAGCCCCTCTCAAGGCCCCATGCCTAAAAAACAGATGCTCAAAATGGCTGAGGACTTGATTATTCTTATCAGGGGTTTTCAACCCCCCTCGGACAAAAGGCCCAGATTGGAGGAAGACTACCCTTCCTCAGACCAAGCCTCTGTTACCTCAGAACATTCTGAGGACCAGGAATATTCATATTCCCCTTTTGAAGATTCTGATGTTGAGGAGTCCATTCCCTCAGTCTCCCCCCCTGAGGACTATTCTTTTGGGGAAACCTTACATACCCTGAGGGAACACTTTCACTGGGAAGGCCAAGATTACTCAGATTCCAAGAAAAGGCTCAGGGATTTTCTCTTGCTTCCTCAGCACAGGCCTCTGGCTATCCCTCCTGTCTTGGATATTTTAGATGATGTGTACTCCGAAGCCAGCCTCAACCCAGATTCTTTACCTCCAGCTCCTGTTAAACCTGACAGGTATTACCAGGTCCCTGATTCACACCAATTCCTATACAAAAGCCATGCTGCTGACCCAGAAACTATTTCACAGGGTCCCAAGGGAATTAAGGCCTCTACTGCCAAAAAACCATTACCTTCAGAGAGAGATTCCAGAGCTTTAGAAAGGTGGGGGAAAAAGGTATACACCTTGGCCACTTTAACTATGAGGGCATTAAACTGTCAGTTCCATATGTTAAAGTATCAACAGTTTTTGTTATCACAGTTGAAAAGCAAAATGACACAACCTGAACAACCAGATTTAAAGGAGTTGCAGGATTTGTTGCATAGTGCAGAGCAAGTGGGTAAACATACCTTGCAATGTGGTTTTGATGCTTTAGAGGCCTCATGTAGAGCTGCTGTTACAGGGTCTGTCATACGTAGACATGCTTGGCTCAAAGAGCAAACCTTACCAGATCATGTTAAAGCTAAATTACTAGATGCACCTCTTCAAAAAGATGTATTGTTTGGTGTTAAAGCTGAGGAGGTACTAAAGAAAATGGAGGAAAAGGCAAGATCAATGCAAACAGTGAAAGATTTCCTACAGGTACAACCTCCACGTTTCAGCAGAAACTGGCCTTCAAAAAATTGGTCCTTTCCAGCCACGGACAGACCTCAAAAAGGTAGATACAGGCGCCCGAGGGGTAGAGGGCAATCTCAAGGATCATTTAGAGCCAGACAATGGCAAGCACCTACACCAAGAGGTGGAGAAGATAGATCACAGTCATTCAGAAAGCAGACACAATGACTTTCCCCTTTGCATGCCAAGCAAAGCTTTAATGGCAGCACCTTTAGGTGGAAAACTGGCATTATTTTCAAAAAAATTGGCATATTGTCACAAAAGACAATTGGATCCTGGACATTATAGACAGAGGCTACAGATTCCATTTTCACACCCTTCCAAAAATGAGAGGCATGCCAAACCTGCCACAAAATCAAAGGGCAGAGGCACACAAACAAATTTCAGCTCTCATGGACATGAAAGCTATTCAAGAGGTACCTGCAAAAGAACAGGGTCAAGGTTTTTATTCCAGACTATTCCTGGTACCAAGGAAGGACAAAGATTGGAGACCTATTTTGGACCTATCCATCCTAAACACATACCTACTCGTACCAAAATTCAACTTGCTCACATTACAGCAGCTTCTTCCCATGCTGGGCAAGGAGTCTTGGCTGGTAACATTGGACCTCAAGGAGGCATACCTGCATGTCCCTATCAGACAAGATTGCAGAAGATACCTCAGATTTCGTGCAGGTTCAACCCATTATCAATTCTCTGCATTGCCCTTTGGCTTATCTACTGCACCCAGAGTGTTTATGAAATGCCTGGCATCAGTAATTGCCTTCTGCTGACTTCAAGGGATACAAATATACCCATATCTGGACAACTGCCTGATCCAAGCAAGCACATACTTCTGAAACACCTGGCATTTTTAATAAAATTGTTCAAATTTCTGAGATACACAGTCAACAAAAAGAAATCAAAACTAATACCCTCTCAAGCAATAATTTTCCTGGGTGCCAGCTTGAATATGAACACCCAGATGGCCTACCTCACGCCAGAGAAGCAAGGGCAACTATCTCAGTACTTCAGAAAAATGGCAACCTTCACCAGGCTGACTGCAAGGAAAGTCCTGCAGGCTCTGGGATTCATGGCATCTTGCATCCTGCTGATCCCATGTGCAAAGCTGCATATGAGGAAACTTCAATGGTACCTAAAAACATATGGTCTCAACACAGCCACAGTTTGGAAACAATTATACCACTCATTCCATGTCTTCAAAAGGGATTTCTGTGGTGGGCTCAAGCATGCCAAAGAAACATAGGTCTCCCCTTCTGCATGCCTCAAGCAAATCAAATCATCACAACAGACACCTCAGACTACGCCTGGGGGGGCGCACATTACAGATTAGTGCATTCAAGGCAAATGGTCCCAAAAGGAGAAGCACCTACACATCAATCAAAAGGAAATGCTAGCAGTACAAAATGCAATTATGGCCTTCAAAGACCTACTGCATCCAGGCCAGCTATTGATAAGGACAGACAACACCACAGTGATGTGGTACATAAACAAACAGGGAGGATCTCATTCATACCCCCTGTGCAGACTAGCCATGTCCCTTTGCAACACGGCTCTGGAATTGCAAATCCAACTTCAAGCACAATTCCTGCCAGGGAAGGAAAACACGCTGGCAGACAACCTAAGCAGAAATATGACAGAGCCACATGAATGGAAGTTGCATCCTCAAGTTTTCGCAAAGATAATTCAGGCATGGGGTCGGCCAGACATAGATCTCTTTGCTACCCACAAAAATTACTAACTGAAAAAGATTTTGCTCAAGAACCTATCATCCACAGGCCTGGAAAGTGGACGCACTTTCTTTCAATTGGACAACATTGACAGTCTATGCCTTTCCACCTCTTCCTCTTCTGCCCAAAGTTCTATTAAAAGCCAGAGCAGAGAGGCCAAAGATGATTCTCATTGCTCCAGACTGGCCAAGACAACACTGGTATCCACTCCTGAAGAGCCTGACACATTCCCCACCATGGATCCTACCTCTAATGCCTCTTCTGTTGACCCAGCACAACTTCAAAACTCTTCACAGTCAGCTGAAAACCCTCAATCTAGCCGCATGGAGGATTTCTTAATTTCCCAACAGACCCTCCTCTCCAAGAAGATGCAAGATTTTATCTTGGAGGCCAGAAGACCTTCTACTAGAAAAGCCTACTCCGCCAAATGGAAAAGGTTTTGTGCCTGGAATCAGGAAAAAGGGCCAGAATCCTTGGGTACTAAATTTGCCTCAAATCTTACAGTACCTAGCTGAGATGTTAAACAGTGGACTTTCCTTCTCCACCATCAAGATCCATGCTTCCGCCATTTCTGCACAATACAACACTGATCCTCCTTTATTCTCTCATCCTCTCTTAAGACAGTTCCTCAGAGGGGCTAAGAATATAAAACCCCCAAGGAAACCACCAGTACCTGCTTGGGACCTCAACTTCATTTTAGAAAAACTGACCCTGCCTCCATTTGAGCCAGCTGCTTCAACAGAACTGCAATATTTGTCATGGAAAACAGCCTTCCTTCTGGTATCACCACAGCACGCAGGGTTTTGGAACTACAAGCCCTCATGGCTGTGCAACCTTTCATCATTTTCTATCAGGACAGAGTTTCCTTACGAACTAACCCTTCCTTTATGCCAAAGGTAGTATCCAGTGTAGCCTTAAATCAGACTATCCACTTACCTACCTTTTATCCTAACCCACAAAACAAAGGGGAAAGACTACTACATTCCTTGGACATTCACAGACAACTTCGTTATTATTTGGACAGGACAAAGCCATTCAGAAAATCAGAGCAACTCTTTGTGTCCTATGCTACAGGTGCTCAAGGAAAGGCTATTTCCAAACAGACAATCTCAAAATGGATAGCCCAATGCATACGCTTTTGTTACTCATTTCATGGAAAAACTGTACCTACAAGCATCAGATCTCACTCCACAATGGCCACAGCTACCTCTGCAGCTTTCCTCAGGGGGGGTTCCTACCAAGGATATTTTGGAAGCAGCCACTTGGAGTTCTGTGCACACTTTCTCCAAGCACTATCACCTTCCACTTTACTCTAAATCTAGAGGGGGCTTTGCCACAGCAGTCTTGCAGGGCATCCTTGCTCCTCCTAGTTCCATTTAGTGCCTGCAACCCCCTTTTTAGCTTTGGGATTCTACCCATCTGTTATGACTGCAGCTGTATGCACGATGAACATAGTACAGTTTTGTACCTACCATAAATGTAGATATTCGAGTGCTAATACAGCTGCAGTCCAGGTTTCCCTCCCTCCATCCCCTCTTGGGACAGGCCTTATGACAAACACCTCCTCATACAACCTGATTGGGGTATTCTTTTATGGTGTATTTGCTTGCAAACTACTGTTTTTTGATTGTATTACATTGCATTATTACATAACGTTATGTTTTGCCTTCCTTCTGGGGGCACCTGACATCTGGGGCAAGAAAAACTGAAGAAAATGACGTCGGCTAGTTCTTTTATACCCCTGCTGCACTGACGTCAGGGAAGAAGCGACAACAACCGACGCCGGACCTAGACTTTGGAATTCGGCCGACCGAGAACCTGCCTGATGGCAGGATAACTCATCTGTTATGACTGCAGCTGTATTAGCACTCGAACATCTACATTTATGGTAGGTACAAAACTGTGCTATTCCTGTTACTGTGGCCCCAGCAGAGGCCAGTATGGTGTCTGCTACCAGCACATCTGACGAGACTGGACCTACCGTGATGGTAGATAAGGGGGAATCTAGGGTCATTATTGTAGGGGACTATAGGGCATACCACAAATCCTTGTTAGGAAAGCTGTACCAGGCACTTTAATTGAAGTATATCTGGGTGGAGATCCTGCATAAGCAAAAGTAACATTGTTGGTAATAGTTTTCATTCTTTTTCCATTGTTTGTAACCTTTCCTTTTCACCTAATTTTTTCTCTAGCCTTTTAGATAATGTCATACAAATTGTCCATTTAAAAAAAAAACATTCACCTCCTGTGGGTACAAAATACCAAACTTTGATCTTACCAGGAGTGTGAATATATTGTCTGGGTTCCTTCCATTTGGACAAGGAGTGTGAAGCATGTGTGGGCTTTAGTCCATGTGTCTTGGTTGAGTGCTGCTACAAATTATAGGTTCATAGGAGGTGTAAAAACCTATGTACTGTAATTTACCATAGTTAGGGAATCATTGTTAGCAGAGAGATTCTATGATCAGAACTCAATATCCCTGTCCATGAGGGACATAGGTGCTACCCCAGGGGTGAATTTATGGTCATCCATCCAATTGTTAAAGTTGCGCTTAAATAGGGTCATTTAGGAGCTCTGCTTCAAGTGAAGTGGGAACTTATTCCAGAGGAGTGGCAATCTCCGGGAGATATATCTGTCCCTCCAACATGTTATGTTAATGTTACAGGCTAGGTTGAGATCCCTGGAGTGAGTGACTCTGTCCATTTGATTTGCAGATGTGCAGTTTTTCCACTAGAGCAGATTCAGAGACTACTGGAGTGAGTTGTTCAGTGGAAAAACTGCAGATGGAATGTGGAAAGTTTTGAAAAAGAAATTGAGTGCAAAAAGTCAAAAAAGTGTTTAACATCAGGCTCTAGGCACACAGCATCAGGTTGGTATATTTCCATAAGAACAAGATACCTGATAAAGATGAGAGACAAAAAATATAAGAACTGGAAGAGAGGGCAAACTACAACTTTGAAAACTGAAATAAACAAGCTGGATAAACAGATTAAGCATAGTATTAGACAAGATCAAGAAAATTTGAAGAAAATTTATATAAAGATATTGACATAATAGGAAACTTTTTTATAGATACATAACGTGGAAGGAGTAAAGATACACAAATTGATAAACTGTGTGCAGATTCTAAAATGTATTCTCAGACACAACAGTTTATACATATATTTACAGAATCTTATGCAAAACAGTTTGGCTCCACAAAAGGGGTGGTAAGTTGTCTTAGTGACATCCAGGTAACCCCAGATACTGGAATCAAATTAGATTATATCGATAAAGAACTGCAAACTGGATCAAAACAAAGCACAGGGAGGAGATGGAATAAGTAACAATGACTCAAGAACTTACACTGCCATTATATCTGTTATTCAGTAGGTCATATACATATGGGGAGATTCCTCATGATTGGAGTCATGGACTTATTAAATCTGTCTTTAAGGGAAAGGGGAGTAGGACAAACCCAGAATCATATAGACCCTTAAGTCTACTTTCATGTTGTGGAAAAATAATGGAGAAGATAATACTGAATAAGTTATTGTCAGAACTGGAGAGGTTGGGACTTGAAATCATATATCAGCATGCTTATGTTGAAAATAGATCTATTACCACCTGTAACATGATGTTCTATAACAATATAATAACAGCTATGAATGAAAAATTGTGCTGTGATGTGATTTATATAGATTTAACTTCAACATTTGACAGGGTCATACACAAAATACTGATCAGTAAATTAGTACAACTAGGTATTGATGTACTATTGATAAGATGGATAGCTGCATGGCTTACAAGTAGGACATGGCAAGTATCAGACACCAAATGGACAGGTGAAATCCTTGTCTATAGTCAAGGTGTCCCACAAGGCTGTGTCCTAGGCCCTTACTTGTTTAGATTGTATCTTTCAGACCTTTCTTTTTCATCTGAGGTGTTCTACAGTCTATATGCTGATGACCTGAAATTGGGTAAACTGATTACAAGTGTTACAGATAAGGCATGTCTGCAAAATAATTTGACTAAATTGACCATTTGGGCACAGGAGAATAATATGTTGATAAATACATCAAAAACTAAGCATGTGAGATTTGGGACACATAAACTGAAAGAGGAATATTAAATACAGTACATACTGATTGAAACTGTAGACTCATTTACAGACCTGGGTATATGGGTAGATTCAGCTATGAGTTTTTCTAAACATATCAACCAATTGGCTAATGATAGTTATAGAACTATAAGTTGTATAAAAGGATTTATAAAGTCTAGGAAATCAAACATAATGAAGTAATTGATGTTCTTCGTGTTTCACTGTTGCAGTCATTACATTTGGCTAATCTGCTGGCAGGTTGCCCTCAGTCGGCCTGAATTCCAAAGTCTTGGGTCCTGCGTTGGTTGCTGTCTCCTCTTCCATGATGTCAGGTCATCAGGGGTATAAAACATGCAGCTGACGCCATTTTCTTTAGTCTTCCCTGCCGCGTGGTGACCGAAGCAGAAGCATTTCGCAAGTGCCGATTGGCCGACTACTGAAATATTCGAGTTTGAGTTTCAGAACCGAAGTCTTCACTAAAGCTAAGTACCCCATTGGGGAAACTTTTTTCTTGCTTTTTACCGATGTCAGAAAAAGTTAATAATTGTATTACTTTTGGGAAGCAAATACCTCATAAGGATTTCCATTTATTTATACAGTATTCCTTGCCTAGGCCCTGATCACAACGTGCCTGGCTGTCGGTTTTGTGCTAGATTTAACCAACGCACTATTAAGCATCAGTATATTTTTGCGTCAAAGCATTTTGGAAACAGGAACCAATAAAACCAGAACAGGCACCCAAAGAGGCAGGAGGTAATAAAGCCATGAGCCTTACTGAGGAATTTGGCAGGCTCGCAAGTGAAAACAGAAAGTAATCTCCGTTGCAGCTTTTTTCTTTCCAGACGGTGACACTATGCGAATGACACGATAACAGAGGGATACAGTAGTAAATCCAGCAAAATGCAGAAATTTTGGAAACAGATTTAACTACCCAGAAATGTCGTCAGATAGCAATCCGACTACTGGAGTACATAAAAAACACAAAGAAAAGGACAGAGAAAGGCAGTCGAGATCCAAAACCGATGACGAAGCTTCTCTTAAGCCAGTCGCCGGTTCGCTGGTACGCAGTGAGATGCTTTCGCAGCCCTTGATACCCACTACCTTCGAGTCGCAGTCCTCTACCGACAACCATGTGGAGTCTGGCATGCCGCAAGATACTCAAGGTATTGGACCGACGGATGTATCTCCCTCGGATGGGTCCAGAGCCGCTGAGCATGCACTTGCTTCTGAGGGTGTATTCACACCTCAGCATTTGTATATCAAACTGACAACAGCTGCAAAACCAAAGACAAAAGCAATTTCTAAAACTAAAAACCCGACGCATGAGCCAAAATGGCTGAAGACCTTATTACCTTGATCAGGGGTACCCATCCCCCTCCTGATAAGAGGCCTAGGCAAGAAACTGATTATGAATCTTCAGATCAGGCGTCTATTTCTTCTGATTCCTCTTCTGATCAGGAATTATCTACGCCTCCCTATGAGGATTCTGATGCTGAGGAGTCTATTCCATCTGCATCTCCTCCTGAGGATTATTCATTTGGAGAAACCTTGCATACTTTGAGGGAGCATTTTCACTGGGAGAGTCAAGACTTCTCAGAATCAAAAAAGAGGCTCAGGGATTTCCTTCTTCTCCCTCAGCACAGGCCTTTATCCATTCCACCTGTTTTAGACATTGTGGATGATGTGTTTTCGGAGTCAAGCTTGTCCCCTGACTCCTTACCTCCAGCTCCCAGTAAGCCTGACAGATATTACAGGGTCCCTGACTCACATAAATTTTTCTTTAGAAACCCTGCTGCTGATCCTGAAACTATTTCACAGGGTCCAAAGGGAGTTAAGGCCTCAACAGCAAAAAATCCTACCCCCTCTGACAGAGATTCAAGGGCACTGGACAGATGGGGAAAAAAGGTTTATACATCTGCAGCATTGGCAATCAGGCCCTTAAACTGTCAATTTCATATGCTTGAGTACCAACAACATGTTATGGGATTGCTGAAACAGAAAATGATGATGATTTCAGAATGTGCAGAAAATAAAGAATTGCAGGAATTATTGCATGCAGCTCAACAAGTTGGAAAGCATACTTTGCAATGTGGTTTTGATTCCTTAGAGGCCTCCTGCAGGGCTGCATTTACTGGGTCTGTGATTAGGAGGCATGCATGGTTAAAGGAACAAAATTTACCTGATCATGTTAAAGCTAAATTGCTAGATGCACCTTTACAGCATGATTCTCTGTTTGGTATTAAGGCAGAAGAGGTTTTAAAGAAAAAGGAAGACAAAGCTAAGTCTATGCAAACTGTTAAAGACTTCTTACAAGTGCAGCCACCAAGATTCAGTAGACACTGGCCTACCAACAATTGGTCCTTTTCTGTGTCAGACAGAGCTCAAAGGGGCAAATCCAGACACCCTAAGGGTTCCAGATACCAGGCGCAAGATTCATACAGGTCAAAGCATTAGGGCGCTTCCACCTCCAAATCTGGAGGAGATAAAGCACAAACCTACAGAAAGCAATCCCAATTACTTCCATCTGCCTTCACCAAGCACTTATCTTTTGGCAGCACCCATAGGGGAAAAATTAGCATTTTTTGCTCAAAATTGGCAGTTAATAACCCAGAACAAGTGGGTACTAAACATTGTATCACAGGGATACAGATTCCATTTCCCCACTCTGCTAATGGCAAATGGTTGGCCAGATCTGCCAAAAAATCAATGGGCAGAGGCACAGAAACAGGTTATGTCCCTCATGGATATGGGGGCCATTTAGACAGTACCAGAACAGGAAAAAGGACAAGGTTTTTACTCAAGGCTGTTCTTGGTACCCAGAAAGGACAAGGCCTGGTGGCCAATGCTGGATTTATCGATTTTGAACACATACCTGGACATTCCAAAATTCAAAATGCTGACTTTGCAGCAGCTTCTGCCCATGCTGGGCAAGAATGCTTTGGCTGGTGACTTTAGACCTAAAAGAGGCATGCCTGCATGTCCCAATAAAACAATCGTGCAGAAGATACCTCAGATTCAAGGCTGGCTTAATGCATTACCAATTCTCTGCACTGCCCTTTGGCTTATCTACTGCACCCAGGGTCTTTACAAAGTGCCTGGCACCAGTAATTGCATTTTGCAGACAAAGAAGTATACAAATATATCCTTACTTGGACGACTGTCTCATTTAAGCAGAGGACAAGGACATTCTTCTTTGACACCTGGCATTTGTGAAAAGGCTTCTGACATGCCTAGGGTACACAATAAATGAAAAGAAATCACAACTGGTACCCTCTCAAAAGATAACATTCCTAGGTGCAAGCTTGAATACAACTGCCCAGATGGCTTACCTCACACCAGACAAAGGCAACTGACTACTTACTTCAAACTGATGGCAACAAAAACCCAGTTTTCTGCAAGACAAATTCTGCAGGCTCTGGGCTTCATGGCATCCTGCATACTACTGATTCTATATGCATGACTGCATATGAGGAAACTTCAATGGTATCTAAAAGGTTTATGGAGTCAACATTCTCACAGTCTGGAAACAATGATTCCTGTCATTCCCTGCCTGCAACAGGAGTTTCTATGGTGGGCAAAAGCATGTCTCCAAAACATGGGATGGCCATTCACTCTACCCCCTGCCGGCAAAGCATGACAACAGACGCATCAAATTATGCCTGGGGGCCCACATGGCAGGAAGATGCATTCAGGGCATATGGTCACCAAAACAAATGCATCTGCATATCAACCAGAAAGAGATGCGAGCTGTTCAAAATGCCCTAACAGCCTACAAGGACTTACTTCATCCAGGACAACTACTGATAAAGACGGACAACACCACAGTCATGTGGTATATAAACAAACAAGGGGCACACACTCATAGCAAAAATGGACCAGCAAATAAGGCACATAGAATTAATGGAAAATACTTTAATAAAAGTATTAGGTTCTATACAACAGACTGGTTTCGGCAGTTACTTTACAGAACCTTCTTCAGTGTTTGAATTGAATACAAAAAAGAACCTGTTTATAATAAATTCCCTGAATCATGTGATTCATTACAAATGTTCATTGAGACCAGACTTAAAGAGCCCACCAAGTTTAATAATCCATTTTTTCTCCATTGAATTCAATAAATCATGCCAGCCTAATTTATTGTTTCTGAATCTCAAAATTTTATCAATAATGATGAAACTGAAACATGCATTATGATGATTTAAATTTAAAGAATGTTTGTATAAGGCATTCGTTTCCCTCTTATTCCTGATATCACTGAGATGCTCAGATATACGTAGTTTCAATGGTCTTGAAGTTTGACCCACATAAAATGCAGAACAATTGCACTTGGCCAAGTAAATGACCCAGTCAGAGGAACAGTTAGCAAAGAATTTTATATTATACACCTCTGGGGTATTTTGGCTGGTAAAACTTTTAGTTTTAAGTAACTTCGTGCAATATGTGCAATGTCCGCAAGGAAAGCATCCAAATAAAGGTTCTCTTGATAATGTAGTTTGTATGGTGTGACTGGTTTTGCCATCACTGTGTTTGAAATGATTAAAGAAAGCAGATAAGTTTTTGTCTTTACGAAAGGAAAATGAACATCTATCACCAAGGATTTCCTGAAGTTTGGGTTCACATGTTAATATATTCCAATTATGTTGGACCATATTGATCAATGTATTGGTGTTACGTCCATAAGTGGTGATGAATCTGGGAGGTTCGGAACAGGATTTATTGCTGGACTTATAATGTAATAAATCTTCATGTTTCATGCTATCAACAATATGTTTGGTGTGTACAAGGTGACCCATTTTGTATCCACGGTCGTGAAATCTGTGTACAAGATCATCCCTGAAGCGTGTGTATGTGTCTTGATCAGAACAGATGCGTTTGATATGCATGAACTGAGATTTGGGAATGTTTTTTGCAAATGTGTGGGGGGTGGAAGCTGGAGGCATGGAGTAGTGAATTATTTTCGGGGAATTTACGGTGAATTTCTGTGGACAGCGTATGATCTGATGTATGGCAAACCAAAACATCTAAAAAAAGTATTTTATTTTTATCACAGCTGACAGAAAATTCGATTCCCCATTTATTATCATTCAAATAAGTGATAAATTCTGAGAGATATTCACCATCGGACCTCCATACCAACCAGCAATCATCTAAATACCTACGCCAGATGTCAGTCTCATCAATATAAATATTGTGAGACACACACTCATACCCGCTCTGCAGATTAGCCATGACACTGTGGAATACAGCTTTGACCTACCAAATACATCTTCAAGCTCAATTCCTGCCAGGAAAACTAAACACTCTGGCAAACAATTTAAGCAGAAACCTTATGGACCCTCACGAGTGGAAACTAAATCCACAAGTGTTCAGCATGATAACAGAGAAATGGGGGAGCCCAGCCATAGATCTATTTGCATTTCCTCAAAATTATCAGTTGAAAAGATTCTGCACAAGGACTTATCACGGACAAGCATGGAAAGTGGACGCCCTATCCTTCAGTTGGAAAAAACTATCAGTTTATGCCTTTCCTCCTCTGCCTCTTCTCCCCAAGGTCCTCCTAAAAGTCAGACAAGAGAAACCAAAGATGATACTAATTGCCCCAGACTGGCCCTGCCAATACTGGTACCCAATCCTAAGGAAATTGTCTCAATACCCAGCTTGGACCTTGCCTCAAAGACCACAACTACTGTGCCAGCAAAACAATCAGATCCTGCACAATCAACTACAAACTCTGAACCTGGCAGCATGGCTGATCATGTAGTCATACAAACAACACCTCTCAGTAAAGCTGTGATGGATGTCATTTTGGAAGCCAGAAGGCCTAGTACTAGAAAATCTTATGCTGACAAATGGAAGAGATTCTGTGCTTGGAATCAAGCATAAGGAACTGATACAGCAGAACCAAATATTCCTCAGATATTGCAATACTTAACTGAGATGCTTGACAAAGGCCTATCTTTCTCATCAATTAAAATCCATGCCTCTGCCATTTCAGCTCATTACAATACAGAGCCACCAGTCTTTTCTCATCCTTTACTAAAGCAGTCTCTTAGAGGAGCCAAAAATTTAAGGCCTCCTAGAAGATCACCATTGCCTGCATGGGACCTCAATTATGTGGTGGAAAAGCTCACTGTCTCCATTTGAACCAGCTGCTACCGCTGATATAAAGTTCTTATCATGGAAAACAGCTCTGCTTCTAGAAATTACTTCAGCAAGAAGAGTTTCAGAGCTATAGGCCCTCATGGCTATAGAGCCTTTTATCATATTTTACCCAGACAGGGTATCTCTGAGGACAAATCCTACTTTTATGCCTAAGGTGGTTTCCAGTGTGGCTCTTAACCAAACAATTCATCTGCCAACCTTTTATCCAAATCCGCAGAACAAGGGGGAAACAATTCTGCATTCCTTGGATGTACACAGACAACTAAGATTCTACTTAAGCAGGACTAAAGCTCTAAGAAAAACTGAGCAATTACTAGTGACATATGCTGCAGGATCAGAGGGCAAGGCTATTTCAAAGCAGACAATTTCAAAGTGGATAAGCCACTGCATCCGTTTCTGCTACTTACACCATGGTAAACCTGTGCCCAAGGGCATTAGGTCTCATTCCACCAGAGCTGCAGCTACTTCAGCAGCCTTTCTAAGGGGAATACCAACCAAAGACATTCTAGAGGCTGCTACTTGGAGTTCTGTTCACACCTTTACAAAGCATTATCATTTGCCTCTTTACTCTAAATCCAGAGCAGGCTTTGCCGCTACAGATCTGCAGAGCCTTATAGCTGTTCCTAATGCTGTTTAGCTCCAGCCCTCCAACCATAGCTTTGGGATTCTACCCAAATGTAATGACTGCAACAGTGAAACATGAAGAACATAATACAGTTGTGTACACTTACCATAAATGTAGATGTTCGAGTGTATTCACTGTTGCAGTCCAAGTTACCCTCCCGCCATCCCCCTGTCATTCTGGAGTTTATCTTTCCTTCTCTATCTTCTACAATGTATGTGGTGTATTTGATTGTAGATGAAGGTAAAGTTTATATTGATGCATGTACACACACACACACATATATATATATTTTTTTTTTTTTTTTGCTACCTTTTTGGGGGCACCTGACATTGGGGGCAAGAAAAACTAAAGAAAATGGTGTCGGCTGCATGTTTTATACCCCTGACAACCTGACGTCATTGAAGAGGAGACAGCAACTGACGCAGGACCCAAGACTTTGGAATTCAGGCCGACTGAGGGCAACCTGCCAGCAGATTACCCAAATGTAATGACTGCAACAGTGAATACACTCGAACATCTACATTTATGGTAAGTGTACACAACTGTACTTTTGTTAGTTACATTAGACTCAAACTTGAGTATAAAATAACAATATGGAAACCCTATAGGAAAACATGCATGAATAAACTGGAAAGAGTACAGCAGAAATATACCGAGGGCATCCATGGATGTGAAAATCTAAGTTATTATGAAAGACTAAAATATCTGAACTTGTACAGTGTCTCTTACAGATATTTAAGAGGAGATCTTATTCGGGTATATAGGGCATTTAGGGATAACTACCTCTGGGAATGTTTGGGGTTATTAAAAAGTACTAGAGAATCATCAGATAACCGATGTAGAAGATTCTATAGGAATGAGAAGTGTACTAATTAGTTCTCTGACAGAGTAGCTGATACTTGGAACATATTACCAAATTACATTAAAGCAAGTGCTAGTTTAGATATTTTTAAGAACAGCCTGGACATTTATTATGGGAACAAGTATTTTGCTATCTTGGCAAGCTAGAAGAGCATTAATGCCCGTGCTTGAAACATTTGTATGTATGTATGTATGTATGTATGTATGGTAGGCCAGGCACAGGTCACCTCTCAGTAGCTTATATGATACAGAGTACAGTGATAGGGCTTTCAGACTTTTCGTGTAAATCACATTTTGGAGGCCCTGGATTCTCTTGGTTAGAAACATTTGTGGTCTCTCCAGTTGCTGCAGGTGTCTTGTGAGATACATACAGAAGGGGGCATTGTACTCAGTTAGTGGTCTGATAAGGGTCAAGTACAGTGGAGTTATAACCTCGTTAGTCCTGAATGCAATGCCGTTATTTATCAGATGTGCAATATAGAAGGCTTTCCTTACACTATGGACACATGGTTATCAAAGTTTAGATTGTTATTAACCTGTGTTCCCAAGTCTCACACCACTGGGTTTGAGCTTAGAGGGGGTGCTATCTATATCATAATTGGCAGGGACTACTTCTTTACCAAAGAGGATAATGAGGCATTTTTTTTTTGCATTTAGTTTTAGTGCATGACTTTGGCACCAGTCATTTGTCTGAGTCAGCATCTTCTGTAATATGTTTACATCTTTGGGGGACTCAGTGACCGCATCCAGTGTGCAGTCATCTGCAAAGTTGGTAAGCCACAGGCCATCACTTTCACCTGGACCTCAGAGAAATAGATTCCAAACAGTAGAGGGCCCAACACGGATCCTTGTGGTATCCCTCTGGTAACTGGTCTACTGGTGGAGGTAGACTCTTCAACTTTGACAGTGTGTGTTCTGTTGGTGATCCAGTTGGCTACCCATCTAGTGATGTATGGGTTAATCCCTAGCTGGTAGAGTTTCTCAGTGATCCCTGAGTGGGGGGTTGTGTCAAAAGCCTTGGCTAAATCAAGACAGGCAGTATGTACTGCTTTGCCCTCATCCAGGGCTTTGGTGACATTCTTAAAGAACTCCACCACGTTAAATAAGCAAGATAGACCCTTGATGAAACCAGACTGAGTCAGGCCAAGTGTTTGAAGATCCCCTCTGTCCTTGTTGATAAAGTCTATGATGATTATTTCCATAGGTTTGCAGATAAAGCTGGTTAGACTTGTGGTTTAATAGTTTCCTGGGTTGGTTGACAGACCTCCTTTGTGCAAGGGGATTACTGTTGTTGTTTTCCACTCTGCTGGAACAAAGCTAGTGCTCAGGCTATGGTTAAAGAGAGTGCCAAGGGGTTCCACTAGGTCTTGTTTTAGGTTGTTCACTAAGCCACCTGGGATGTTATCTGGTCCCACAGAGACCATGTTTTTGGCCTTGGAGAGTGCTTGTATGACCTGTTCTTTTGGAGATATTTGGTAGTGGACTGGTGTCATGAATGCCTTGGGGAATTGCTGGTGGGGATGGGGGAGGTGCCAAAACTGTCAGTCAGCAGGTTGACTATTTCGTCAGGTTCAGTGTGAGCGGTATCATCTGCTGTAAGTTCTGCACACAGATAGGCATTCCCTTTTAGGTTTTGGACATAGCTAAAGCATGCCTTATGATTGTCTTTAGCTAGGAATGCTAATTTAGTCTCATAACTAGCCTTAGAGGATTTTACAAGATATCTAATTTGCTTGTTCAAATTGTGGAGGGTATTCTTCCTCTGTTGAGTAAGTTCCCTCTTGTTCTTAGATATCAGTTTATTTCTTTTGTTATATAACATATTTATATTTACAATCCATCAGGGTGGCTTGTTTTTTTTTTTGGGAGAACCTGGTTTTAGGTCTGTCGGGTACAGCAGAGTCAATACATTTGTTTAACTGGCTATATAGGTCATTTGTGTACTCCTCTGCATAGGAGTCATTGTTGGCTTTGTTACCAAAGGCTTTGAAACTTTTTGTACCATTGCTTAGTAGACTGTAGTTTGCTTTGTAGAATTTTTTTTTGTTCCTGTGGGGGTGTCAGTTCTGATCTTTACTTCAAACAAGACTGATTTATGGTCTGACCTTACCAGGGAGGGCACATGTTGGTGAGCACTAGGTGTAGAACATTTAAGCCCCTTGTGGAGGTGCAAGCCAACTGTTCCAGGGCATTTGAATTAGGAAGCTCCAGGAACCTTGTATAAGTCACCCAATTGATAGAAGGATAGTTGAAATCTCCCATGACCAAAGTATTTGGCTGTATACTGAGTGACTCTTGCAAGTCCAAGTAGGTTGTGTGCATCTTCTTGTTCATGGTGGGGACCTGTAGCTAGTGATGATGTGGTAAGGTATTTTGCCTATAGTTATTTGAACCTGGAGTATCTCAAAAGAGTCATGCTATTTTACCAGTCTTGGAAGTGTATTTGGATTTAATGAAGATGGATACACCCCCACTTTTGGTTCTTTCACACTCATTTTGAGGTCTGAACATGTGAAAGTCATTGTAGCCTTGTATGGCCAGGGTGCTCTCTGCTGCTTTGAACCAAGTCTCAGTGACAACACAGATATCAGCATCTTCCAAGGTGAGGAGTGCTTCCAGAAAGTGCAGTTTACTGTTTAGGCTCCTAGCATTAAGCAGCATGACCTTGAGTTTGTCTCTAGTGGAATTCGTTACATCAGAAGTTTTGCTATTTTGACATTGGCTAAAAAGGCACTAAATTAATTTTGAAGGGTCTTCTGCTTTCTATTTCTTCAGGCTCTTCTACATCTGCTTCTGTTCCTACTGGAGTTTCCACTTCCAAAACGTCTCCAGAGAAGGCCAAAAGGGATTCTTCAAGTAAGAGTATGTATGAAAGGAGATGATCCCCTTCTCATTCCACTCCTGTTGTTGCAGGTTCTTCTCCACCTGAAAAAAAAAAAATTAAATCCCCTGATCATTCCTCTTCTGCTATTCCAGGTTCCTCTGCACCTGAAAAAAAATGTCAGAATCATTGGATCCGTTAGTTCCATCAAGTGTGACAACATTTAAGACTAAATCACCACCTCAGCACTCTTTTTCCTTTACCCTAGAGCTGATATTCCAGGATCCTTCTTTTCTCCAAGAGAATCTGAAAAGAAGTTCCAGGCCACCCTCTAACTTCTCGTCTCTTAGGTAGTCTAGGAGCCTATCCAAAGTGGATGTCAACAGGATGATGAAGAAGTCTCTTTGAGCCCAGATTAATTTGGGAGTTAATACCATCTCCATCTCTCATTGGACCTATGAGCTGACTATTAGTCCCTGCCAAGTTGTTGACTCCTACTCTGATCTGACCCTCGGCTTTAGAGCCTTCAGACCCATTGCCCTTCCTTGACTCTAACTACATCTCTGATCAAGGGAGCTCAGAGCTAAAGCATTGGTACCAGATCGGAGGAGGGTAGGGTCAACTCTGATGTCCTCTAAGCCATCTCTTCCTCTTGGAGCCTTGGTGCTGGACAGCTCAACTCTTAAATTCTACCTCGAGGCAGAGCCATGGTGATACTGTGAACCATCCTGGACAGTTGTTATCTTCTCTTCCCAGGGAGATTCTTGCCTGTTTTATGTCTTCAACTTTTGAGGTAGTAGAGAGAGTTTTCTTGGCATCTGCAGATAAGATATGCTTGCTTCCCTAAATTCTGTATGCCCTGTCACATTGGAGTAGCCAGCCCACACAAGTCTTGGGACAGTCCTCATTCAGGACTCACCTCACACGTACGAGTCCTGTCTGGAACATCCCAGTGGAGAGCCCCCTCACAAACATACATGCAAGAGGAGACATGTAGATTCCACAAAGAATTCCTCACTGTAGACTCTGACTTTGATGAAGGGGAAGGGCCCCCCAGGTCACCCTTTGAGGACATCTCATTTGGTGAAATACTTGAGATTTTGAGAAAGAAAGGTGGTTGGTTTTCTGATCCCCCTTCCCAAGAGGAATCAGTGTTGATTGTGGCTTTTGGAGCATGATTAACTATGCCCTGGGTAGTTCCCCCGACAAATGAGATGGCAGACCTTATCTCCCGCTGAGCGTGGAAGAATCCAGATGTCACAGAACCAGTCTCCAAATGACCAGATAAATATTTAGTTGCACCAAAAGATCAGGCCCAGTGGAGCAAGGGTCCCCCAATCACACCAAGAAAGAACTTGATGAGCAAAGTTCTGCTATCCATCACCCCCAACAGAGAGTCAAGGGCATTGGACAGATTTGCGAAGTGTGTGTATGCATCAGCAACATTTGCCCTTAGATCACTGAATTATTTGGCACAACGTAACAAGGTTTCAGTGGGACGTTTTCCAATGCCTTCTGTGGGTATGTGTCTGTGGAGGACAAGAAGACTGTTTCTACACAGCTGGCTACTCTACATCCCTATAGAATACCTCTCATTTTACTTGCCTCAGAAGGTGCTTCAAGAGCTGTGGATTCAGGAATAACCACAAGACAGCACATCTGGATGCACATCTGTGACTTTCCAGAAACTTTCAAGTCATTCTTTGTAAATGCTGTCTATGATGGATCTGCCTTATTTGATCCAAAGCTTACAGAAACCCAGTCTAGGAGTGAACAAGATGAAAAGACCTTATCTGCCATAGAGGGTTTACAATCACATGTTCATTCGTGTTTTAGATGAATGAACTATGTGCGAAAACCACTTGGCAGAACCAGTAGGGCAATCACCACAATGTTGAAGCTGACAAAAGCGAATGGCCGCTGTTGTCAGCTCCAACATTGCGGTGCAGATTGCAGTATAGTGGGGATGTGGAAATGTACCCTTACCTTCACTGTAGTGCGATCTCGGAGTTTGTATATATAAGTAGGGGGTGTGTAGGGGGTGCAGGGGGGCTTGCCCCCCCTGCAAAAACCTGTTGTAGTATGTTGAGTAGGTAGGAGCATTTCAATGTAGTCAACATTTCCAACATTCGACTGCACTGAAATGCTCCATTCAACACTAACACTGTTCGGAGTTCAGATTTCTGAACATTTGGTTTGAACATCTGTACATTCGAACAATGTTATCTCAAACATGTGATAGTAAACCGCCATAGAGATCTGTTTTTTTACCTCCCCAAAGATAATTTTCCTGGAATCATAGAGGTGGCAAGAAAATGTGGTTATGGAAGTTACAAGGCCCTTCCCAGGACTGCTGTGGGGTCAGATCCCCCTGTGGCCGAGGGGGGGACTCTAATAATAGACAATGGCAGAGGAGGCCCAGAAAATCAGGGTTTCAGAGCTCCTTTTTTCAGAGAAACCATATCAAATCCCCTAAAGGATTGCCTGACTGCTGCACTCTGGAGATGGTTGGGAGTCCCTTATCCTTGCATCTGCAAACCTGGACAGCCATCACCACAGACACTTGAGTGCAAAGGATCATCTCCGGAGGATATTACATATCCTTTCCCCTACAGCCCCCAAGTCATTCTACAAAAGTCCCAGATGTCCCACCCAGTCAGAGGAAAGCAGCAGTCAAAGAAATTCAAAAACTGCTGGAAAAAAGAGTCATCCAAATGATCCCTTCAGACCAACAAGGATTTGGAATTTATTCAAGATTTTTCTATTACTAAAAAAAACCAGGGCCCTGAGATGCATCCCGGCTCTGAACAATTTAAACCAATATGTCAAATGCTCCAAGTTTCTAATGGTCACGGTTCAGTCCATTAGGTCATTATTGCTTAAGGGCGATTGTATGTGTTCAATGGACCTCCAAGATGTGAAAAATAGACAGGTGCTCCAGGAGATTCCTTCACTTCTGGCTGGGAACCTGTCATTATTATTTGAGAGCCCTGGTCTTTGTTCTCACTACAGCCCCAAGTTGTTCACCAGTGCATGGTTGCAGCTCACTTGAGACTGCTAAGATTCCAGGTGTTTCCATATCTTGATGACTGGCTCCTCTCTGCTCCCACCAAGCATCTTCTGTTTCAAGCCAGAAACTACTTACTCCACCTATTTCTCCAACTGGGCATTACAGTGAGCCACACCAAATCTCAACTCTCCCCACCTCAAGTCTTGGAATTCATTGGTGCTCGTCTGAACACGGTCATGCAAATCGCAAGTGTTCCTCAATCAAGGATAAATGCATTATGAAACCTAGCATCCCAATTGCTGTCTCATCCTTCTCCACCAGCAAGGTTGATTTTGCAACTTCTAGGTATCCATGGCACTACATGATAGTACTTCAGTGAACTCTGGCAGTGCAATGGTCTATCAGACATCATACTCTCTCTACTCTAATATGTATTATGAGAATTTGTAAAGAGCATCTTTCTTAGTGGATTGCAAGAGGAGTTTCTCAGGGCTGACCTTTTATCCTTCCATCTTCCGTAGTCACAGTGACCATGGATGCCTCCCAACTAGGGTGGGGGGCTATTTCTTGGGAAGGGCAGTGCAAGGCACTTGGTCCAGTCAGGAGACCAATCTTCACATCAATACCCTGGAAATGAGAGCAGTCCTATTAGCATTGCAGGCTTTTCAAGATTTTCTCCCTCCGGGGAAGATAGTTATCCAGACAGACAGTACATCAGTTGTCTGGTACATCAACAAGAAGGGGAAACCAAGTCCTGCCCTCTATGTTGAGAAGCAAAGAAAGTTTGGGAGTGGGGGAGCTTTTCTGTCTGCTTTCTTCTAGCAATGCACATGTCCAGTTTTCTAGCAGGCAAATTGAGCAGGTCCCTCATTGCTCCTTTCTGGCTTCAGCAACTGTTGTTCCCCTTCCTTTGGCCTCATCTTGTTCACCCCCCCCGGGGTGAAGATCCAACCCAGGATCTTCTTTCTCACCCATCAAGAATGAGTCATTCAGACATTCAAACCCTCTATTTGACTCAATGATGATTAGACAGTGCAGGTTTTCATCTCCAGTTAGACACATCCTTATATCTACTCAGATTCTACTAGGAATGTGTATAAGAGTAAATAGAAAAATAATTTTCCCTTTGGGTGATCCCCTTTTCAGCACCCATTTCATCTATTCTGGATTTCATTACTTCCATTTTTATTTGGGCAACTTATTTGGCTTAGTCGTTTGGTTTCAGACGACTCTGTCTTTTAGGAGGAATTTCACAAAATGAATCTTATGTTCCTTGAAAGGGGCTACCCTCAGGATATGCTTGACTCTGTGGTGCAATTTGTAACATGTCACAGACATACTAGACATAAACCTATTCTAACAATTGAGAGTACAGTAGTAGTTGGTGGTAATGAAGGGGACACAGGCCAGTCTTTATTCATTGAAAGATCTTTCTAGGGTCTTGGTTTTACCATACAGCAGGGGTACTGATAGTTTAAGGTCTGAAATTACTAAACATTGGACCACTGTGTTCCCTTGTGTGGGACTTGATAGGTTGGGTACTTCCCTTAACTTTGTCTTCAAGAACAATAGGAAATTGAAGAGTATTTTTGAATGTTGAGGTAACAATTGTGACAAATTTATGAATCAACGGGGGATGAAAAAGTGTGGTTCCTGCTGACAATATACGTAAGTGATGGAGGGCTCTAGTATACAAATCCAAGGCTTTCGAGACAACATTTTGGTCAAGGGCCGGTACAACTGCATTTCAAAGGGTATAGTGTATATTGCCTTGTGTGTGTCCTGCCCATCTTTTTATGTGGGCAAGACTGTAGGCCCCTTGAGGGTACATATGTACCAGCATCAGTATGCTATCTGAGCGGCTAACCACACTAATGCTTTGTATAAGCATAGTTTGCAATGTCAAGATTTTAAAAAATGTTCCTTTTCCATTCTAGAGCAGGTTGAAAAGAAACCCTTGGGTGGTGACTGGGAGGACTTGCTTGAATGAAGGGAGTTGTATTTGCAGATTTTGTTAAACTCCACTGTCCTCCAGGAATTAATGACTTGATCTCTATAAAACCTGTTTTAAAGGTGGGATCACTATGTATTAGTTTATTTTATATATTTGTTCACTTCATTTGTATGCGTATTTTATTTTCATTCATCATGGGTATCTTATTTGCTATTTTAAGAATTTAGTAGTGGTATATTTCACTCAATTTAACAATTTATTTTTATTTTCTCTTTTGCAATATGTTTAGTATATTATTTATGATTATTTATGGTTATTTATGGTTATCTATTCATTAACAATTTTATTAAGTGTTCTTGCTTTACTTGGTTTAGTTGGCAGCCTTTTAAAAACGTTTTTAAAAATGTTTTAAGTGTATCACTTTAAGAAATTGAAGAGCCTTTTTGGCGCCATATTTAAAGAAAGGTTATTTAAGGGGATTTTGTAAGCAGATTATGTGTTCTGATGAAGTTCAATTTTTTTTGAACGAAAGCATTTAAACCTTTTACGTTTTGTAATAAAATCTGGTGGTTTCTTCCCGAGCAGCGTTTTTTTTGTTTTATTAGATATCAAAGGAATCATCCTTTCAAGCCCACTTCCTTCATTCATAGGGAGCAAAAGCCATGCCCAAGAAAAGCTGAAATCAGCCCAGGAAAAGATTTCAGGAGAAACCTACCAGAGAATCTAAACCTGGAAATGACCTTCTGTGACACCCTTGCCATGGCCCAGAAATCAAGGAGCGTCAGTCCTCAACATTAACACCAGAGAGGGCATCTCATATATGAGGAAAGGATAACAAATACACACAGTAAAGTGCAATTTCCCTTAAGAGCACACAGAGATCACAGTCAGTCCGGGGATGGTTGCTCCTTTGCTCCGCAGATCCCCAGTAAGACTCCCCACTGGCACAGCTATAGGGTCCAGATCTCAGCCTAGTGGGCAAGCTAAAATCTCCAGCACCTTCTCTGTCCAACCAGTGCTTTGTGTCTCAAGAGAGTTCAAAGATTGCACAGAAATACTTAAAATAAATCAGTAGTACAGTTCTGACATCACAGAAAAACACTTAGTCTAATTTTTATAATTCCTGGTTACTTCTAGGAGAAAACACAGATGTTATGTGGTCCAATCTCGCCTACATTCTTACTCACAGGTTCGGAGCCGAACATCGGCTCCGACTCGGCCAACTTATATTATTCTAGCACAAAGTCTCTAATTGGCTGGGCTAACATGGTATCCCATGTTGCACTGCTCCATAACCCCAGATCTCGTTTGCCGCTCGTGTAGCTAGGACGTGGCCTCGCTTGGCTGTGGCTAAGTAGCTTTAAAACTTCTTTTTTTACTGAAAATTGTCTTTTTTCTTCACAAAAGCTATTTTAATAGCTGTTTGCTCTTGTTATTATCGTTTTTCTTCTGGTGTGTGTGTATTATTTCTGGTATCCCTCCGATCCTACGGGCTAGGCCCGTTTAAGTTAGAGGACCTAGTCCTCCCTCCTTAGTGTAGTTTGTCTGAGGAAAGCGTTTGTCCCTTACTTCGGTGTGTGTCTTGTTGTCATGTCAGAATCGTTTAACTTAGAGATTCTTGTCAACTGTTGTTAGCGGTAGTTTTCCGCCTTAACCGTTGTGACCTAAAGTGCTGTTCTGTGGTGTCGTGTTCTGTGGTTTTGCTATGTCTAAGGATCAAAAAGAACACAAACCCTCCGGGTTTAAGAAGTGTTCTAAATGTAGCTACAAGATGTCCATAACAGATGGACATGCTGTTTGTGTATACTGCCTGGGGGCGATACATTTACAAGAGTCCTGTAGATTTTGTCATGCTTTTAGCCCTAGGGTTCTACAGGAGAGAAAAAATAAACTTATACTGAAGGGTCTTCTTAAGCCTTCCTTTGAAGAGTCCTTGGACTCTTCCTCTGGTTCA
The DNA here is from genome assembly GCF_019279795.1 of Protopterus annectens. Classification (NCBI taxonomy): domain Eukaryota; kingdom Metazoa; phylum Chordata; order Ceratodontiformes; family Protopteridae; genus Protopterus; species Protopterus annectens. The sequence continues at coordinate 102,204,345 of NC_056745.1, read as the reverse complement.
CAGTCTAAAACCAAGACTTCTAAGGCTAAGAAAAGATCTCCGGCTCCATCTGTTTCATCGGAGCCACCGGAGAAGACTTCCAAATTGGATTCTACCTCCTCAGCTCCTTTGTCCTCGGGGTCACAGGAGGTAGCTGTGATTCTTGAATTTGCCTCGGCTCCTATCTTGTTAGAGCCCATTCGGAGCCGGTCTCCTAGTGTCAGACACGGATTTCCAGATAGGAGATCACAGTCACCTTCTCTCTCCTCCAAATCCACCAGACTCTCTGATTTGGATGTGGATAGGGTGGTCCAGAGGCTCCTGCAGTCGCCGGTTTTGGCAAAATTATTTTCGGCTCTGACCCAGTCGGCTCCGGAGCCAGTCCCGATGAGTACACCCATGTTTCCTCCTCTGAGCACCTCCTTGTCTTTGGAGCCGGATTGTGCTGCTCCGGGTGATGTTCTGCCGGCTCCGATACCTGTTAAGGCTTTATCAGTGCCGACGTCGGCTCCTACCATGTCGGCTCCTTCCTCTGATTTCGGAACCCAGGTTTCCTCTGTCGGGCCTGAGTGGGATACTTCGGGACCTTTGTCAGCTCCGAGCCTCCCTCTCGGCGCTTCGGTTCAGGGAACTTCGGTTCCGATCTTGGCCTTGGAGGTTGGTCCATCCTCGGATTCGGGGGGACCCACCTTCGGGGCCATGAGGAGCGCACTGGCCAGATCCTCAGTGACATCATCCGGATCGGTCATTCCATCCCCTTCCACTCCGGCGAGAGCCTCTGATGTCCCCCTATCGGTTGACGGTGGAGCCCCAAGGTCTGAGGATACCCTCATGACCAGTCCCCAACTTTCTGAGGGCCCCTCAGAGTCTGTGCCTGAGGAGCCCCCAAGAAAGAAGTTGTGCAAGAGGAAGTACATAGAGTCCCAGGATGAGTCCCTCACCTCTGATACCGACCTCGAGGAGTCAGAGGGGTCCCCCAAGTCGTCCTCTGATGACGTCTCCTTCTCCGATATCCTGGAGATTTTGAGGCAGAGAGGCAGCTGGTCATCCAAATCCCCCTCTGAGGAGGAGTCGGTATTCCTCAAGGCCTTCGAGGCTCAACCCTCCGCCTCCTGGGTGTCTCCACCCTTCGATGAGCTCCTGGATTTGATCTGTCGAAGGACGTGGGAGACTCCTGACTCGGTGGAAGCTGTACCAAGATGCCCTAATAAATTTCTGCCAGCTCCCCCTGGGAAAGAGTTCCTGTCCAAAGGGGTTTCTGTGGATGCCATGGTGGTGGCAGTGGCCACTCAGTAGGAAGTAGCCGAGTCTTCTTCCTCCGTCCATCCTCCTAACAAGGAGTCCAGGAGTATGGATCGATACGGGAAGCATACCTTCTCTTCAGCAACCTTCACACTTCGGTCTCTGAATTATCCATGTCACTTTACTCGGCTCCAGAGAGATCTCCTTAAAGAGTTAGGAGATACTCTAATGGGTAACGTACCTGAGGCATTAACACAGATGGTTAATGCCCAGTTGTCTACTCTTGGCTCAATTGTCAACTCGTCCATGAGGCTCATATCTTATGCAGCTGAGGGGGTGAGCAGGGCAGCTAGCTCAGGTGTAGCCCTTAGGAGGCAAGCCTGGATGCGCCTGTGTCATTTCGCGGTGGCCTTCAAGTCTTCCTTCACTGATGCCCCCTTTGATGGGTCCTCACTCTTTGGGACCAAAGTGAAAGACACCCTCACCAGATGCGAGCAAGAGGGAAAGACCCTGTCTGCCGTAGGGGTCCGTTTTTCCCTCCCATCTAGGCCTTACCCCAATGCTCAGAGGGGAGGAAAGATGTGGTTCAAAAAGTCACAGAAGTCTTTCCCTGATGGTCAAGGTGAGCCCCCCTCCAGAGGCAGAGGAGGGGGTGGCTATTCTGGGAGACCCTCGCAATTCAGGAGACCGTGATTCCTTTTGCGGACCTTCCTATCATCGTCCCTGATGTATTGCCTGACTGTGCTGTTCTGGAGCCAGTCGGGGGCTGCATTTTGTTGTACCCGGAAGCCTGGGCAAGTATCACTCAGGATCGATGGGTGCTTCATATAGTTACCGGAGGTTATTCCATCCCCTTATTGTCAGACCCTCCTCCACCCAAGAGAATCCCAGATGTTCCACCCAGTCAAAGGGATCACGCAACACTAGAAATTTCAAAGTTGCTGGAAAAAGGAGTCATCCAACCTGTCCCCTCAGACCAGATCGGATTAGGGACTTACTCAAGACTGTTTTTGGTGCCGAAAAAAACAGGGGACCTGAGACCCATCTTGGATCTCAGCCAACTGAATCAGTACGTTCTAAAGTCCAAGTTCCGAATGGTCACCCTTCAGTCTATTTTTCCATTGCTGGGAAAAGAAGTATGGATGTGCTCCACGATCTCAAGGATGCTTACTACCATATCAAAATGGACAGGGCATCCAGGAGTCACTTACGCTTCCAGCTGGGAGCCTGTCATTTCCAGTTTCGTGCCCTGCCCTTTGGCCTCACCACAGCCCCCAGGGTGTTCACCAAGTGTTTGGCAGTGGTGACAGCTCACCTAAGATGTCAAGGATTCCAAGTGTTTCCATACCTGGACGACTGGCTCCTCACCACCCCCACCAGGCATCTTCTCATTCAGGCCAGGGAAAAGACCATTGCCCTTTGTCATCAACTAGGAATTACCTTGAAATGGGGAAAGTCTGCCTTGCTGCCCTCACAGCATGTCACATTTATAGGCACAGAGCTAGACACCGTTCTTATGCGGGCGTTCCTGCCTCAAGAAAGGATAGAAGTGTTGCAAGGTCAGGTTCGCACGTTACTACCCCTCAAGAAGGTTCAGGCCAGATGGGTTCTACAGCTCCTGGGATCCATGGCAACTACCATTATGTTAGTGCCCCTAGCCAGATTACACGAGACCTCTGCAGTGGCTCCTCTCTGCCCAATGGTCCTATCAGAAACTTCCCCTGTTCCATTTGATCCTACTCACTGATCGGTGCAAACAGGACCTCTGTTGGTGGCTGCATTCCACTAACTTGAACAAAGGGAATCCCTTTATTCCTATGACTCCGGTTGCCACGGTGACCACGGACGCCTCCCAGATAGGGGGGGGGGGCATTATCTTGGCAGGACGGTTCAAGGCAACTGGCAGGATCACGAGGTACATCTGCACATCAGCGTTCTAGAGATGAGAGCGGTGTTACTGGCGTTGCAAGCACTGCAGAGCTCTCTTCCCCAAGGAATGATTGCAATTCACTCGGACAACATGTCTGTGGTGTGGTACCTGAACAAGCAAGGGGGAACCAGGTCTTACCCCCTATGCAGAGAGGCCATGTGAGTGTGGCAGTGGGCAGTGTCTTCCCGACGGTTCCTAGTGGCAACGCACATTCCGGAGAAGGCCAATGTGATAGCAGACAGGCTGAGCAGATCTATTCTGATGCCTTACGAGTGGTCCCTGAACCGCTGAGTTGCGGAACAGATTTTCAACAGGTAGGGTCAGCCTTGCTACGACCTTTTCGCCAATCCCCACAATACCAAGTGCAGCAACTACTTCACTCTGATCCCTCCACAGGGGGACTCACCCAGGGACGCTCCCAGTCCATGATTGGCCTCCCGGTCTGCTCTATGCTTTCCCTCCGTTTCCTCTGCTACCAAGAGTGATCCAGAAAGCCATTTCCTTGGGAAGCAAGATGATTCTTATTGCCCCACACTGGCCTCGCCAAGTCTGGTTCTCCTTTCTTCATCAGTATACAGTGGACAGACCTTGGACTCTGGACCCAGCACCAGACCTACTGACACACATGTCGGGACAGTCCCATCCCTCCCTGCAGACCCTCAGGTTGACAGCCTGGCTACTCCACTTCCATCTTTAGTCAGACTTCATTGTTTTTCACCTGAGGTAGTACACATTTTATCTTCTTCTCATAAATCTTCTACCAGGAAGATTTACTCCAGCAAGTGGAAAAGATTTTCAATTTGGGCTCAGGCCAAGGGACTGGATCCTTTCACATCCCCCATCCCTGCTGTCTTAGAGTTTTTATCCACACTTTTTCAGCAGGTTTCTGCTCCTGCTACCATTAAGGTTCAGCTGGCCGCTATTTCTAATTTCCATATATCTTACGAACCTTCTCTCATGGCTCTTAAGCTATGTAAGGCTTTTTTGAGGGGCACCTTGTTGCTTCAGCCTTCTGTGTCAGAACCCATCATGCCATGGGATTTAAATTTTGTGTTACAGGCCCTGACATCATCACCTTTCGAACCAGCTGCCACCTGTGAATTAAAATTTCTGTCTTGGAAGACTGCATTCTTAATAGCTGTCACGTCAGCCAAACAGGTGTCGGAGATTCAAGCATTGTCCATCAAATCCCCGTATTCAATATTTCATAAGGACAGGGTTTCCTTGAGACCTAATCCATCCTTCCTTCCGAAGGTAACCTCTGCCATTAACCTCAATCAGAACATTGAGCTGCCAGTTTTCTTTCCTCAATTTTCCAACAAGGTGGAGTTTAAGTTTCATCAATTGGACATACACAGGCAGCTTCGTTTTTACTTACACAGGACAAAACAACTTCGTAAGTCTCACCAACTCTTTGTGTGCTCAGAAAATAGAACAGGTTTCCCTGTTTCTAAGATTACAATTTCCAGATGGATTTCTGACTGCATCTCCTACGTTTACTCGTCAGCAGGCAGAGAGTTACCATTCCCCGTCAAGACTCACTCCACCAGGGTGGCTTCCGCTTCAGTAGCTTATCACTCCAGACTACCCTTGGATGAAATTTGTGCTGCGGCCGTGTTGGCTTCTCCCCATACCTTCATTACTCATTACATATTAGTCGTGGCTTCTAGGGGCCGGGCTTCCTTTGGTTCCACTGTTCTCAGAAGCATCTTCCATTGAGCCTCCCAGAATAGAGGTGCTGGGTACGCTGTCCCGTGAGTAAGAATGTAGGCGAGATTGGACCACATAACATCTACAAGTTATGTACTCACCATAACGCTTGATGTATGTGGTCCATCTAGCCTCACATTCTTACATTCCCGCCCACCTTCCCCCCTCCTGGAGGATTTGGAGGCGACTTTTGTTTTCAGTACCCTTTGGTATTGGTTATTTTTTCTTTACTGCCCTGGTTAGTGTTCTACTCTTCTGAACTGTGGTTGTGCATGAGGTGTGACTATGAGCTGCTGCAAACTAGATCTGGGGTTATGGAGCGGTGCAACATGGGATACCAGGTTAGCCCAGCCAATTAGAGACTTTGTGCTAGAAAAATATAAGTTGGCCGAGTCGGAGCCGATGTTTGGCTCCGAACCCGTGAGTAAGAATGTGAGGCGAGATGGACCACATACATCAAGCGTTATGGTGAGTACATAACTTGTAGATGTCCTTCAAGGATGCATCTGCAGTCATAACATATGGGTTGTCCTGCCTCAGGCAGCCCTTCGGTCGGCCGAATTCCAAAGTCTGGGTCTGGCCTCGGCTGATGTCGCACTTTCCCCGACGTCAGAGCGTCTGGGGTATAAAAGCATCAGCCGACGCCATTTTCCTCAGTCTTTCTTGCCGCGCGGTGCCTGAAGCAGAAGCTGTTCGCAAGTGCCGGTCGGTCAGATCCAGTGAATTCAGCTACCGAAGACTTGAAAAGCTAAGTACCCCGTTGGGGACTCTTTCTTGCCTCAGCCGATGTCAGACAAAGTAAATAATTGTTTAACTTGTGGGAAACAAATACCTCATAAGGATTTCCATTCCTACTGCCTTCCTTGCTTAGGCCCAGACCACGACGTATCGGCCTGTTTAGCCTGTGCTTCCTTCAACCGACGAACTCTTAGACGTCGGTCGGAGTTTGCAGAGGAATTTTTTGGAGCCGCTTTTGCTTATAAAATGCCATCGGAGACTCCGACTTCGCATATGGTCAAAAAATGCAAGGAAAAGGACCGACACTCGCGGCCCGCGGTTTCGGCTGAAACCACGGCTAGGCCTACCGCGAGTGCCTCGGTTTCGGCCGAAACCGAGTCCTCGGAGATTCCTTCTTCCGAAACCATACTTCCGACCACTGAGGCCCAGCAGGCCCCGGCTGAGTCGGCTTCAGAACTTCCTACCGAAACCAGTGTTCAGGAAATGTCCGACACCATACCTTTGGACATTTCCACTCCTGCACGTGGGGCAGCTAGGCCCCCTGCTTCCATGTCCATTAAGGCCTTTTCAAGGGCTAAAGCTGCCAAACTTTCTAAAGCTTTGCCTGCCAAATCTACCTCCAGAGGCCTTCCTCTAGTTCACAGATCCTCAGCCTTGCTTAGGACCTTATTTCCTTAATTAGGGATTCACAACCTCACCCAGACAGGGCCTCTGAACCTCCTCCAGACAAAAGGCCCAGGACTGACCCCTCTGACCCACACTCCTCAGATGATTCCACGGATGGATCTGAGTTGTCAGACCACCAGGAAGGGGCTTACTCGCCTTATGAGGATTCAGATGCTGAGGAATCTATCCCTTCGGCCTTCCCTCCTGAAGAGTTTTCCTTTGGTGAGACTCTACACTCCATGAGAGAGCATTTTCAATGGCAAGGTCAGGATTTCTCTGATTCTAGAAAAAGATTAAGGACCTTTTTGCATTTGCCTCAGCATAGGCCCTTAGCTATACCTCCTGTTCTGAATGTAATTGATGATGTGTACAAATGATGTCAGTACAGCCCCTGATACTCTTCCTCCGGCCCCTGCCAAACCTGACAGATACTACAGGGTCCTGGATTCTCATTTCCGTCTGTATAAAGCCCATTCTGCAGACCCAGAAACTATTTCTCAGGGCCCTAAAGGGGTTGCGGCCGCTACTGCCAAAAATCCTCTACCCTCTGAAAGAGAGTCTAGAGCTTTAGAGAGATGGGGAAAGAAGGTGTATACTTCTGCAACTCTTTCTGTCAGGGCATTAAACTGTCAATTTCATATGATACAGTACCAAGAGTATTTGTTAGATGAACTGAATAAAAAACTTTCTTCTCCTGAACCCCTAGACCATAAATCCCTTCAGGATTTGGTACACAACTCACAACAGGTTAGTAATCATTTCTTAAAATGTGGCTATGATGCACTGGAGGCTTCATTTAGATCAGCTATGACTGGGGCAGTTATTCGTAGGCATGCCTGGCTGAAGGAGCAATCTTTGCCAGACCATGTCAAAGCTAAACTCCTGGATGCTCTAATGGAGAAACAAAATTTATTTGGCTCCTCTGCTCAGGAGATCTTAAAAAGGTTGAAGAAAAGGCAAAATCTGTGCAAACAGTTAAAGATTTCCTGCAAGTTCAACCACCGAGATTCAGCAGAAACTGGCCTACTAAGAATTGGTCATTTCCAGATTCGGACAGAGCCCAGAGAGGCAGAAACAGGCGCTCTAGAGGCAGAGGTCAATCGAAGGGCTCCTACAGAGGCCGTCAGTGGCAGCCTGCCAACCAGAGAAGTAGTGCAACAGCAACAACAACAACCACTACACCAGGACAGGCTCAATGACTTAACTCTGATTCCGCCTACCAGGGATCAACTGGAAGCACCCTTGGGCGGAAAGCTGGCTTTATTCTCAAAAAACTGGCATTATATTACAAAGGATACATGGACACTGCAAATAATAGACAAAGGATACAGGTTCCACTTCCACACTTTGCCAAAAGAAGCGGAATGCCAAACCTTCCACCAAATCAGAGGGCAGAGGCTTTAAGACAAATCAGCAATTTACTTCAGATGAAAGCTATAGAAAAGGTACCATGTTCAGAACAAGGCCAAGGATTTTACTCCAGACTATTCCTTGTACCAAGAAAAGAAAATCAATGGAGGCCTATTCTCGACCTGTCCGCACTGAACACTTATCTCATTGTGCCAAAATTCAAAATGCTGACCCTACAGCAACTTCTTCCCATGTTGGGTAAGGAGTCTTGGCTGGTGACTCTAGATCTCAAGGAGGCATACCTGCACGTCCCTATTCGACCAAGTTGCAGAAGACACCTCAGATTTCTTGCAGGATCAGAGCATTATCAATTCTCAGCATTGCCCTTTGGCTTATCTACTGCACCCAGAGTATTCACGAAATGCCTGGCATCAGTAATTGCACATTGCAGACTACAGGGAATTCAAATTTACCCATACCTGGACGACTGCCTAATACAAGCGGACAACAAGAAAAATTTGATAAAGGACTTGGCCTATGCCATACACCTGCTACAGACCTTGGGATACACAGTCAACATCCAAAAGTCAAGACTAGTACCATCCCAAAGGATAACCTTTTGGGTGCAGATCTGGATACAACCACCCAAATGGCTTTTTCACAGAAGAAAAACAAAACAACTTCCAGATTACTTCATGATTCTGACAAGACAAACTCAGCTTACTGCAAGGAAAATCCTGCAGGCCCTGGGTTACATGGCATCCTGCATAATTCTAATACCGCATGCCAGGCTGCATATGAGGAAATTACAATGGTACCTAAGGAGTGTATGGTCTCAACACAGTCACAGTTTAGAAACCATGATACCAATCATTCCATGCCTTCAAAAGGAATTCCTGTGGTGGGCTCAGGCCTGCCAGTCCAACAGAGGGTTGCCTTTCAACAAACCAAAAACAAGGCAGAGCATCACCATGGACGCCTCAGACCGAGGATGGGGAGCACACATGGAGGGCAAATGTATCCAAGGCCTATGGCCTCAAGGACAGCTAAGCATGCACATAAACCAAAAGGAAATGCTGGCAGTGAGGCATGCAATCGAGGCATTCAAACCCTTCCTCCAACAAGGACACCTGTTAATAAGGACAGACAACACCACGGTCATGTGGTACATAAACAAGCAGGGAGGCACACATTCTTACCCTCTATGTCGGATGGCTATGAATCTGTGGGAACTATGCCTGAATCTCAATATCCAACTACAGTCCCAATTCGTGCCAGGGAAAGACAATGCACTGGCGGACAGCTTAAGCAGAACTACCATGGATGCACACGAATGGATGCTGCACCCAGACATCTTCCAACTCATAGCAAAGACATGGGGAATGCCGGAGATAGATCTGTTCGCCTCCCCACTCAACCATCAACTGAAGACATTCTGCTCAAGCACATACCACCCACAAGCTTGGAGGGTGGACTCTCTCTCTTTCAGCTGGAAAGCCCTAACAGTATATGCCTTCCCACCTCTCCCATTGATGTACAAGGTACTACTGAAGATCAGGGAGGAACAGCCAAAAGTGATACTAATAGCTCCGGACTGGCCAAGACAACACTGGTCTCCATTATTGAGAAGCATGTCTCAGGCAAAATCATGGCCTCTCCCCCTATGGCCTCTTCTTCTGACGCAGAACAATTTCAAGACCCTGCATCCCAACTTGAAAACATTGCAGCTAACTGCCTGGAAAATTCCTTAAATCCCAATCAAACTGTTTTATCTCAGAGGGTGAAGGACATTATCCTGGAGGCTCGCAGGCCTTCCACAAGGAAGACATACTCAGCTAAATGGAAGAGATTTCTCATTTGGAGCACATCAAAAGGCTCAGATGTCACAGTGGCAAACATAACAAATATCCTAGAATACTTAGCAGAATTGTTCCACAATGGCCTGTCCTATTCTTCCATTAAGATTCATGCTTCAGCAATTTCAGCAGAATACAATGTGGATCCACCTATCGCACCCTCTCCTCAGACAATTCCTGAGAGGGATCAAAAATATTAAACCTCCAAGAAGACCCCCTCTACCTGCCTGGGATCTCAACTTTGTGCTGGAGAAACTGACACTTCCTCCTTTTGAACCAGCAGCATCAGCGGATCTACAGTTTCTATCTTGGAAAACTGCATTCCTTCTGGCAATCACTTCAGCAAGAAGAGTATCTGAGTTACAAGCATTAATGGCAGTGCAGCCTTTTCTTATTTTCCACCAGGACAGGGTTTCACTAAGAACCAATCCTACTTTTATGCCAAAGGTGGTATCTAGGGTATCCTTGAACCAAGCTATTCACTTGCCTACTTTCTTCCCTAATCCACAGAATAGAGGGGAAAAACTTTTGCACACCCTGGATATACACAGACAACTACGCTACTACTTGGACAGAACAAAAACTAGCAGAAAAACTGACCAACTTTTTGTAGCATATGCAACTGGGGTGCAAGGAAGAGCAATTTCCAAACAGAAAATTTCAAAATGGATAGGAAATTGCATTCGATTTTACTACTCCTTTCATGGAAAGACAGTTCCTGAAAACATCAGGCCTCACTCCACAAGGGCCACGTCCACCACTACAGCCTTCCTACGAGGGGTGGCTACCAAGGACATTTTAGAAGCTGCTACTTGGAGCTCCATGCATACATTTGCCAAGCATTACAATCTACCTTTATACTCTAGATCCAGAGCAGGGTTTGCTACTGCAGTCCTGCAGGGGATCTTAACTACACCATCCCTTTCTTAGTACCTCCTCTCCCAGATTGGCTATGGTATTCTACCCATATGTTATGACTGCAGATGCATCCTTGAAGGACATAGTACAGTTTTGTACCTACCATAAATGTAGATGTCCGATAGGTATGCATCTGAAGTCAGGATTACCCTTCCCTCCTTCCCCTCTGTGGTATTCCTAGGGTTCTTACCCCTCTTTTAGCTAGCTGGGGGAATCTATTATGGTGTATTTGTTTGTTTATACATGTATATAATTTGCAAATGTTTGGAACTTTTCAGCATTTATCCAAATTTAGCCTTCCTAGAGGGCACCTGGCATCTGGGGCAAGAAAAACTGAGGAAAATGGCGTCGGCTGATGCTTTTATACCCCAGACGCTCTGACGTCGGGGAAAGTGCGACATCAGCCGAGGCCAGACCCAGACTTTGGAATCCGGCCGACCGAAGGGCTGCCTGAAGCAGGACAACCCATATGTTATGACTGCAGATGCATACCTATCGGACATCTACATTTATGGTAGGTACAAAACTGTACTTTCTAACATACTACTTACATAAAGAGAGCATAAGGCAGTGCTGTGGGTTGGATATCAAGACAAAAATGCTTAATAATCTCTGTTCTCACTGTTTAAATTGAAACGCCAGTTCTGCTAAACATTACATCATCTTTTACACCTTCCTGGTGTTCCCAGGCTGACAGAAACTGCATTTACATTCTTTTACACTTAGAGCAATAAAGGACATTCCATATGTAAATTCTGGTCATTAACTTTAGCCTTAAAACAATAGGCAGGAAGCCTTCATCTAGCTGGACTGGAGCCAACTTGTAAAACATCAAAGGCAGTGATTAAATAATTTTAATGTCAAGGGACCAACAAGAAATGCTTGACTTAGCTTTCTTTACAGCAGATGGCAATGTTGCCACATTGCTTTAAATTCAACATTTCACATTTACAAATGATAGAATTATCTGCACAATTCTATCTGGCTAGGCTGGCAGCCTTCACCCATCTCTACCAGTCTTCACACCTTCTTCCAGATAAACCTGCCTATGTCTGTTTTGTGTCTCCCCCCTACCTCCTCACTCCAAAGCCTCCCTTCTCACAAAGAATCACTCTGGCTCTCCCAGTTCTGGAGTCACCACTTCAGACAAATGGGTATTGTGCATATCCAACATAACTACAAAGTGTCTGGAGGGAACTCCTCTCTTTGAAGGGAAATCCACCTCTACCAAACACACTCAACCAGGCTCACTTCATACCTCCCCTCATACGGGATCTTTTCTCCCAGGAGAATACAGAACCCGTATCGCCCTAGAAAAATGTTTTTATTCAGGACTCTTCCTCCTTTGTGAAAGTGACATAATTCAAGGTGTTCTCCCTGCAAACTTCACTTCTCTTTGTCCTTCCACAAGCTTTTTTAGTGTCCCTAGACTTTAAGGATGCTTACATCCATAGTCATCCATATTCATCCCAGCTGCAGGAAATTCCTGAGGTTCTCTGTTTTGTCATTGCATTTTTGAGAAAGCCATTGATAGATTTGGAAAGAAATGTACTCCTCTGCCACACTTAGTTTTAGGATGCTTAATTGTCAGGGTCACATGTAAATGTTTTTGCTTGTTTCATTTGAGACTATGAGGAACATTGTTGCCACTTTTCTTTCTTCTGAGAGAATACAAACATTGCTTCTGTGTCTCAAGTAACCAAGCATTCCTTCAAGTGTGCTTATGACTCAGATGGTGCTTCTTCTAGAGCGACAACTATTGGGACTGTTGTGAGAAGGGTAGGCATGGTTGCTTTCTCAAAATTTAGAGGAGTATGTTAAAGATGAAACTCTGAATTCTTCCATTGACTGGGACTTTTTTTTTTAGACCATTTGCCTCTGAGGTCCTGGAAAAGTGAGATGAGACAGGGAAACTGATTAAATGGGTGACTGATTTTTCAAACTTCCTTCTCCAAGTTTGTTAAACATTTCATACCTAATTCTGGATCTTATTATAAAAAGCAAAATAAACAGACTCAACAAACTTCTGGTCTTTTAAAAAAAATGATGACAAGGCGACTACAAAAAAGAAGGGCGGAGCATTCCAGAAACCAAGATAGTCTAACAAGTTGGAATTACTATTTTCAAATGGAACCCCCTCCCCCACTTGGCATCCTGGCAAGTCTTTAAACCTCCCCATCTCTCTTTGACAACAGACAGTGTCAGACAAATGGGTTCCATCTCCCAGCGAACCCTTGTATACTATATCTCCATAGTGAGAATTAATATCCTTTGCCTTTCACCTCTAGCATTTTGCATTGTGATTCTTGGTTACCCTTCTTTAACTGTGCATAACCTGCCTGCCCCTGTACTCGATGCTGTCAGCATTTTATTTTTACTTCTCTACCTGAATCCCACTTATCTGATTCCTGCCAGCTTTTCGCTACCCATTCACTGCCTGCTTCCCCTTGAATACTTATGTGCCCCTCTTCCTCTTTTCACAAATGTCTCAGCCATAGTTTCCTCCAAATTTTTTTTTTTTGCTTGCTGTCCTTTCTAGTCCCATGCATAGGGATTCATGGTCTCTTCTGAATTCCATTGTATTCCTGTTCAGTCTCAGTCGTACATATGTTACATCCCTTTTCCTTTCCACAGATTCATCAACCGTATTGCTGCCCCCATATTGTATATCTGGCTATCCTCTCCTCTTCTTTCCCCCTCCTTTATATCTTCCAGTTTCTTTCTTCTATGTTTCTATTTTATGCTCATTTCATGTTCTGAGTAACAGAACTGCAACATGGCCTGTTATTCCTGTGTAAACTCTCAGTCAAATGCTTTAGCTGGCAACAGCAAATTTACTTGTAACTTGATAGACCTTTGTGATGCTTCTTAGGCAATAAACTCTGCCTGACAGAAAGTCATAGTAGAAGTATGCATATGGATCTGCGTAATGAATAACAGGATATTGCAGAGGGTCGGGTAGTAACAGTTGATAGTAGAACCTGTCAAGAGTTTAAATGAAGCTGAGGTGTATAGGCTGGATAATTCATGGTGGCTTGTGATGATTTAGAAAATAACACTTTGGTAACTAGGCGGCTAGGCCATTTACTAGGTTGGTGCAATGCAAAGGCCTTTTGAATCCCTGCTTGTCGGCAAAGTCCTGTTTACTCCTAGGGATTTAATGCCATTGTTCATCTACACAGACACTATAAGCCAAATCTCCTTGTTTATTGACAGTTTGATTTGTACTGTTGAGGTAAATGTGGAACAAAGTGGTCCTGAGGGGTTTATACCTCTTTATTCTCTTATGCAGGTTATGCAGGGCTAAACAGTTACTGGAATATAACAGCTGGGGTCATAATTATTAGGTAAGGTTAAGGCAGATGATTCTAGCCATGTAAGCTTGCATAAGGTCTTGTAGGGATGTGAACAAGAAGAAATACCAGTAGTAAAATATAGAATTCTGTTGTAGGTTAGCTCATTTTTATGTGTGGTGATTGTGAGAAGGTTGATTACTACATGGGAAGCATGCATGAGGCTAATCACCAGTTAAACCCAGGCTTTGTAGGGTGTCAAGGCATCAGCAAAATGGCTACTTTTCTGGTTAGGGGATGGAAGTTCACTTTCAGAAGATGAAAATTACAAACACACACATGCACACGCTTGCTCGAGTACACACGCTCACACACACACACACACACACACACACACACACACACACGTAAACACAGAGAAAGTCTTCTACTTAGGCACTGGTAGCATTATAGAAGTGAAAGGATAATATTGGCTCTCATTTGGAACTCAAACTAAAGACCCCTAGCATACCAGGAGTGTGCCACTGCTACAGGACATTCAAGAGCCTGTAGACATATACCTGTTGAGTTTTCCTTAAGAGCTAGGAAATCCCCAGCATAATGATTAAGATCAGTTTATAATCCCACTCCAACAGACACACACACACACACACACACACACACACGCACACACAGAATGCTGTCTGCTTAAACACTGTTCAAGTCATAGAGATGAAAGGATCAGACTATGCAAAAGATTGTGTAGCTGACTTGCACAAATCATGTTCTGGTCAGCAGGGATAATGTGTTAAGGAGAATGGTTTCCTTAGAGTCTAAAACAGTACATTTTCTATAAACTTGGGTATATCAAAATATTTAGGATGCAGTCTGATAATGTAGAAAAGGTAGTTATTTTGGGAGTGCCCTTGCTTCTTTTCTCTTCAGACTCATTTGGAAGGAATGCAGACTGCAGTTTTATAGCCATCTTATTGTTTTATTAGCAAGGAATTAATTCACTAAGCTGTGGTTTATGCAGCTTCTAATATTTTCTTGAAGACCCACGAGTATGGTGTAGGGTAAGCTTTATCTCGTTCTTTGTAAACACTATATGTATATATTGAACGTACATTTTCTAATTTATAAAATTGCATATTATTTTTAGCAAACCCATTCTATAGATGATATAGTATTATTACTGGATAATTACAGATTGATCACTGTATACTATACCAGTAATTTCTGAATGTAAAATCATATGTTCTTGTGGAAGCATCCCTTCACAGTTGGTGCAGTATTACTTTACTTTATATTCAGTAACAGGTTATAAGCATACTTCAGGGCCACCTAAGTATAACCAGTCCTTAGGAGTTGCAAACCTCTGTGTTGTCTCTGATATAACTTGCACCAGAGCAAAAGTTTCAGTAGGTGACTTAAAATTACACAAATCAAGACAAGAATGGAAACATGATACATGCAAAACCTTACAATGCAAAATACAGGTTTTCAAATATTTTTGCTCTTCCTCATTTTTTTTTTTTTACTTAGGAGCACTTAAAAGAAATGGCAATTAAAATATCTGCTTTCTTTCTTTCTTTTGTTTGGTCTGCAATATTTCTTTATTTATGAGCAGTAAATGCATTTTGTTCAGAGAACTACATAAACAAAAATCATAAATGCCAATTAAAATAATGGTTTTATTTTGTTTCTTTCTTTGTGTTCATTTTTTCCATTTCTTCTACTCTGTCTTTATTCCACTTATTCTACTTTGTTATTTAATTCCTTCCAGTGTATTTTTTTCATTTGGCTTGGCAATGTTTAACAAGTATTTTTTTGAAAGCCCTCTTTTATAAAAAAAGAAAATGATAATATAAAAACAAATGCTCCATCAAGCTGTCATTGCTTAAACCACAGGAGGCTTGCCATAAGAAGTACAGTAAGCAAGCTATGTGAGTGCAGCCAGATGAATGTAGTTAGTGGTCATGTGGTTAAGTAACAAGACCTGCTGAGTGTTTACAGCAGGGTGCTTGGACAGGTTGTGCTTTTTTGGTGATGACCCCTTGCTTCTTATCCCAAAGGCAGCTGGTTACAGATGTGCAGTTATCGATTGGGATATTCATGCCTTTCTTTTGTTAGCTGCTTTTCTGAGTACAACGTTATCAGGTGCTAGAAAGGCAATGTGTCAGTATAAGTTTTGTATTTTGTGACTGAAATGTGTTTTTCATGCATTTATAAAGGGCTTGCTCTAGGGGATATGTTTCCAGAACACATACTAATATATCACTTTTAAGATTTGTTATTCTTTTTAATATAACGTCATAGAGTGGTCCTCCTTTCAGATGTGTGAAGAGAATGGTATTACAGACATTAATAAATAATATAATAAAAATTGTCCAAAGAATACTAAATCTACCAGCTGAGCTCATAAGTTGCTTTCTGCAGACATAACAGAAAAGTGTATGTGTGTGCGCACGCGTGCATGTGCACATCTGTTATTTAAATGTTTTATAAATATTACATATGCCAGTAACATGGATTCAAATTAAGCAAAAATATGACCCCTAGTATACAAGTTTCAGTATAGTAGATGATGTGTTATTTATAATTATGTTTCTCTTTCTTTCACAACTTATGTACAGCACAGTGCATGTCATTAACTCTTAAAGGAAGCTGTCAGTTTTATTTCGCTCTAAAATTTAGTGTCAGGCTTGTTTGAATTTTTGTTTATTAAATATCTGTTTGAGTGGTGGCAGGTTGGGGAATAGCTTGCTGCTTAGCCATCTCT
Source organism: Protopterus annectens (assembly GCF_019279795.1). Taxonomy (NCBI): domain Eukaryota; kingdom Metazoa; phylum Chordata; order Ceratodontiformes; family Protopteridae; genus Protopterus; species Protopterus annectens. Next base: position 102,187,902 of record NC_056745.1, on the reverse strand, counting down.
GTGGCATTTAAATCCTGGTTATAAGATAAATTATATAAAAAAAAATAATATAAAAAAAATAATATAATTTCATAACAGAGTTTTTGAGTAAAAGGAACAGTGCAAAGAATCCAACGCTGTCAAGGGATGATTCGTTAACTATAAGACATACCAGAATATTCATCAGTATTTTGCCTGATGACTTATAGTTCACTGAAGTTAAAAACAGTGACAGTAACATATTTAAAGCAAATGTCTGAAAAAGGCAGAAAATGCAACTGTATTCTTGTGAGACTGGAATGGTTATCATTTCAGACTGCAACTTGTTAGTAATTATTTTACCTAGGTCTGCATAAAACATTTGAAAAAATGGCAAAAAAAACAAGTTAGTGTCTGCTAGGGGTATATGCCAGCCTTGTAATATTTCTGGTTACAAAATCAAAAAGAAAACAAATCTTAGGCTTCAACAGCAATAGTTATAAATGAGGTTACCAAGAAGCAGTAAACATAACTATCCTATAACCATTTTAATCAGAAATGAGTTATCATGGAATGATGAATTGGTAGACACCAAAAATAAAGCAGTAATAAGCAAGGAGTTTAAGTGATGCTAGTTAACGCTAGTACTTAGGTTGACTGTCATGTATTTAACCACTGTGCACCAACCACAAAAGAATCAGATTCATAGAAAGGAGTATCTTAAAGTAAGCTGGATAAGTCAGGTTAAAATTCAGTGCTTTCAGCCTAGATAGCTTCACTGCAGGAAAGAAATGGTTCCTATTTTTGCACATTTTATTAGAGATGTCTTTTGCACAGAATATGAGCCAGTAACTGTAAAAACCAGTGATGATACATCAGTTGTGAACAGCTTTGTCATGCAGTCCAGACATAGCAAATGCTGTCAGTGTTTGTCTTGGCTGTTTAGAAATATTCAAGGGGAGATCTCTGTAGATTCTGTGAGCTCATATAATTAATAATCCGTCCTCTGAGAGGTCTTTCCTTTTAAGTGATTTTGTGAATGCAAGGTAGTGATTAGCTTCTATTTTCTTGGGTAATCCATTTAAATTAATATTCTTTCTGATTTTATGTATGGAACACACTGATTAGTTTATATCTTCTTGGTGAACAATTTAGATGTATATTCTTTCTTCTCTGTCTGTCTTCTATATCTGTCAGATTCACCTCTAAAGATTCCATTTCAACCCCATACTCATTTATTAGTGTTCTGTACAGTCTCCTGTTGTAGCATATATAAGCCATCAGAGTGCTCTGTCAAGACCTTTATAACCTCAGTCTGTGTAAAGATTTAGCCACAAATTCTTCAAGATAAGCATTCATTTGAAGTAGCTCAGCCTTAGAAGCTAGCCTTGCTGAGTTGAAGTAGCTGCACTGTCATATACATTAGCCTGTCTTGCCACTAAAAAGAGAGATTGTGCCATTTTATCAGTGTTTGAGTACCTTGTGGATTATCTGGCTGCAAGCCATCCTCTTATTTGATGGCAGGCAGCAGTTGCTAATTGTGCTTTAAGTGATGTAGGTGCTGCTTCTCATTTTACGGGGCGTGTGGATCAAGGGTTACTCCCTGCACACTAATGGGCAGTGAAGGAAGGAACAGGTTAAGGAAAGCAACAGGAAGAAACTGTATGCTGAGATAACAGTGACTGAAGTCTTGATCACGTAAGTAAACTACAGATGGCAAACAAGTTGTAGAAGAAATAGTTTTCCATTTGTTATTTGTAAGATGCTAGGTCTTAAGGTTCCAGCAGAAATGACAACAGTCTTTTACTGTCCTTCAGTGGTGGCACAGTTCCACTGTCTAATGGGGAGGCTACAGAGATAACTCTTCCAAAAGAGAAGCAAGGTAGGGAAATTTCAACCAATTACATATCTCTTCCACTTATTAATGTGGATGCAAAAATGTGTCCCATATGTTAGCAGGTAGGTTTGAGAGATGCATACACAAAGTAGTTCAGAAAGATGAACAGAGAGAGTGTGTGTGTGTGTGTGTGGTGTGTGTGTGTGGGGGGGGGTGTAGCAAGATGTTGCTTTAAATTCAGTGCAGGGTGATAGTTCCATTGGGATGACCAGTGAAGTTGTTGAAATAAGAATAAAATTGTGCGGACTGTAATACTCAGGAAAGAGAAAAATACCCAGGGAAAATAAAGTAGTAGCAATATGTTATTCCAGAGAAGGAGAACAGGGAATGGATATCTTGAGAAGGTAGGTGAAAAAAAAAAACATGGAGATGGTGACATGAGACTGATGAATAAAATGGGTGGCCACATGCACAAGTGCTTGATGCTGAAGTTGGTAGAGAGACTGATGTCTCACTAAGGGACTGATTCTTGGAAATGTGTAAAAGGAATCAAAAAGTGGATGATTTCATGCAAGCTAGTGATGTAAAGCAGCAGGATATAGTCTCCTTTTTTATCAGGGGACTCCAGTGCAGTCCATGTGATAGTGGATGAAAATGGGGAGTTGAGGACATGATTGGCCCCATTAGAAGACATGATGGAAGGAGCTGCTAGTACATTACAAAGATATGTCAAGTAGAAAGAACCTCCATTTTAGTGGAAAACCAGAGGGAGTTGAAGAACTGAGATACAAAGAATGGATGAGAATCCTCTTGAATAAGTGGATTGGCCTTACAGAAATACAGATAGAAAGTGCATACTGGACCAGCTGCAGACTGTAAAGAGTGGGATGAAGACCTCCAAAGCAAACCTTGGCCTGTTTCACTGAATATCAACAAAAAGAACAAATGTTTTGCTTCTTTGGAAGAACGGGTAAAATGGACCTGCAGAGTGAAGAGGGTTTATGTTCATCATTCACACTGCCTCAGTAGTATATGGGGTTCTGTGCCTGCACAAACCCACATTGGCAGATTTCCACAGCGCAGAATCCCTTCCTCTGATTCTCTGTGATAGGGATTGGCTAAGCCTCTCCTATCAGTGGAAGCCTAATGTCTGTCACAGAAAATCAGGTGTTCAGGTTTTTAGTGCCAGCTATAGGAAACACATAATTGAATCTCCTAAGCAGCCCAGACTCATATAGGATCATATAATCATAGGAGGTTACTAGGCTATCTGCTCTGAGGCCCTTATAAGCCTAGCCAGGAGTTTAGCTCATGTTTAGATAAATCAGCACCCGATGCCCCTGTCCAGCAGGGACATGGGTGGAATTCCAGGAGTATATTTTCTGTTTCCCAACCAGTTATCCTGGTTGCACTTAAAAAAAGGTAAAGAGGTACTCTGCTTTATGTGGAGAGGGAGTATATTCCATAGATGAGGGAGTCTCTGGGACACAACTCTGTCCCACCAACAAGTCTTGTTGATGTCACAGACCAGGTTGAGGCCGCTAATGCGGGGTTACTCTAGTGGAGCTTGACTTGTGGATATGCAACAGTCCCATCAAGGTGGGATCCATGATCACCTTCTATACTAGGCAGAGGTCACCTCTGAGGACTCTGTATGAAACTGAGTAGAGGGATAGGGTTTTTAGTCTGTCTGTGTATGGTAAATGTTTGAGGCCCTGGATTCTCCTGATTGAGAAACCTCTGTGGTCTCTCCAGCTGCTGCATGGGCGTTGCACTCAATAATGGACCTTATAAGGGAAGAATACAGGGATCTTATGACCTCTTTTTCCCTGGATGAGATACTCTTACTTATGAGGTGGGGCATGTAGAAGGTTTTCAGTACAATGGAAGCAACATGGTGGTCAAAAGTCCAGTTGCTATCAACCTGGGTGCCCAAATCCCTCACGACTGAGTGCATGCTTAGGAAGTTGTTATTAAAGTGATAATGTGTGGGGACATCACTCTCCCCAAAGGAAATGATGATGCATTTTTTGGTATTCAACTTGAGGCCGTGTTTCTGGCACCATTCATTTGTCTGAATGAGACCCTCTTGGAGGATGTTCACATCACTAGGGGAATTGATGACAGCACTCAGCTTGCAGTCATCTGAAAACTTGGTCAGCCATAGCCCACTGATTTTGGCCTGCACCTCAGAAAAGTGCATCCCAAATAACAGAGGCCCCAAGACCAAGCCCTGTGGTACGCCACTTGTTACGGGTGTACTGCTTGAGGTGGCTTCCCCTATTTTGACTATGTGGGTTCTCTCAATGAGCCAGTTTGCTACCCATCTGGTAACATATGGATTGTTGCCTAGTTGAGAGAATTTATCTGTTATGCCCAAGTGGGGAATAGTGTCAAAGACTTTGGCCAGGTCAAGGTAGGCGGTGTGCACCATCTTACCCTCGTCCATGGCTTTGGTGACTGTCTGAAAGAAGTCATCCAAATTTAGCAGACATGTCCTCCCCTTGATAAAGCCAAACTGTGTGGGATCAAGTGTATGGAGGTTGCCAATGTCCTTGTTAATGAGGTCCATGATAATCCATTCCATGGCCTTGCAGATCAGGCTAGTTAGGCTGATGGGTCTTTAATTTCCTGGATCGGTGGATGCTCCTCTTTTGTGTAAAGGGATGACAGTGGCTGTTCTCCACTCAGCTGGGATGAAGTCAGTACTCAGGCTTTAGTTGAATAGAGTGCCTAATGGTGCTCCAAGTTCCTGCCAGAGTTCACGTAGGATGTAGCCTGGGATGTTATCGGGTCCCATGGAGGCCGTATTTTTTTGCCTTTGAGAGAGCAGTGATGACCTGATCCCTAGACATAAGGGAAAGAGGGCAGGTACTGGGGATGTCCTGATTTACTGATGGGGGGGATAGAGGGGTAAAGTTTTCACTGCATCTGTCAGCCAGCAAGTTTACCATATCTATGGCATTTGTATATGTGGTGTCCTTGACCACCAGTTCTGAGCAGATCTGGGTGCTTCCTTTGAGGTTGCGGACATATGTGAAGAAGGGCTTATGATTGTCTGTAGTAGATGTGGCCAATTTGGACTCGAAGTTTGCTTTGGAGGATTTCACTAGTGCTCTTATTTGCTTGTTCAGGCTAAGGAGACATTGCTTCGAGTTGGGTACCTGCTTCTTCTTGGTCTGGGACAGCAATTTTTTTGCTTTTGTTATAGAGTTTATTTATTGCAGATGTCCACCAGACAGGTTTACTCTTCCTTGCAGAGGATGATTTAGTCCTGTTGGGTATTCCTGATTCTGTGCATCTATATAAATGCTTGTATAGTGCTTTGGTGTAGTTTTGGATATTGGTGCCAGTTCCTACAGAGGGGGACGGGGGTGTGAAGCTGTTTAAACCATCCATCAGAAGGCTGTAATCAGCTTTGGAGAAGTTTTTATGTCTGATCCTAGCTAGAAGGGGGTTGGGAGAGACGGTGACTTCAAAAGTGACCGCTTTGTGGGTGGAACTTACCAGGGAGGATGATACTATATGGATGCTGCAGTGGTTACTCATGTTGATTAATACCAAGTTCAAGATGTTATCACCTCTTGTGGAGTTATCGACTATCTGTTCCACGGCATTTGCATTGACAAAATCAAGGAATCTCTGGGCATTTGTGTTCTGGCATGTGCAGTTCTTCCAATCTATGTTTGGGAAGCTAAAGTCACCCAGGATCAGGGTAAAGGGTTGAATCCTGATAGATTTGAACAGGTCCAAGTACGTGGATTGGGCATCTTGAGTCAGATTTGGGGGCCGGTAGCTAGCTATGATTTGAATATTGGTCTTGTCAATAGTTAACTGCACCTAGAGTGTCTCCTGTGTGCCATACTGTTTGACCAGCCTGGAGGTGTGTATGTCTTTAATGTATATTGAAACTCCACCTCCTTTGGCTTTACTGCCCATAGTTTGGGGTCTGAATGTATGATAGGATGAGTAACCAGGTAAGGCTGGGGTGCTCTCCCTAGCTTTGAACCAGGTTTCTGTGACTGCATAGATGTCAGCATTTTCCAGGGTTAGGAACGCTTGCAATGAGTGCAGTTTCATGTTTAGACTCCTAGCGTTTAGAATCATGACCTTTAATTTGTGTTTTGTTGAAATTTTTATGTTGGTAGTTTTAACCTCCTCACTTTTCCTAAAAAAGGCACTATAGGGGAGGCAAGAGCCTTTGCCAGAAGCCTGAAGCCCAGGTGAGACAGATGCAGGCCACCTCTGGCAAAGCATCATGGTCTGTTGATCATATCTTCCCAGGCTGTCAGGTACTGGATCCCCCTGGAATTACACCAGAAACTAAGCCAATTGTTAAAGTCAATCACTTTCTGTTTGTATTGAGGCATCATTCTGAGTGATGGAAGGATGCTGCTTAAGGCTAGGGACATACCTACCTGGGACACATAATCAGTGAGCTCAATCATGTCTCTCTTCATATAGTCCAGAGAGGTATGTCTCAAATCATTCACACCAACATGGACTCAGAGTCATACCAGTACCTGGTATTGAGAGACTTGAATGCGTATGTGATATGGCAGATTCTGGCACCTGACAGAGAACTAACCATGACTTTCTGCTTATCCAGCCTGGTGAGAAGCACATCTGTGTGTCTCACAATGGAGTCTCCTATGACTAATATGTTGGGTTTATGGTGAAGGTGGTGCTTCAACAAAGTATTAGTTTAAGGGTGTGCACACTTATGCTTCCGTGGTGGTGCAGTGGTAGTGTTGTTGCCTCACAGCAAGAGGTTCTCTTGTTCAATTCTCGGCTTGGGTTGGGAGTGCCTTCTGTGTGGAGTCTGCATGTCCTCCCCACAGTCAAGTGGGTGTTCGAAAGACATGCATTGAATGGGCGTGCCTTCGTTGAAGGTTGGGCATCGGGCTGGCAACTCAACACCATAAAAACCAACTGCCAATCATTAGCAGGCTGGAGTTCCGCTGTGGCGACCCCTAACCAGGAAAAGTCGAAAGACAAACAACAACAACACTTATGCAACCATTGGGTGTTTTTTATTTTTTATTTTTTTTCTCCTAACAGATTTGTTTGTTTTTCAATTGAATTTTACAGGTTATAGGTCACATTAAAGGTGGGAGAAGTTTTGAAATTATTTATTGTGGTCTCATTTTTTATATAAAAAAAAACTGGCATTTTAACAGGGGTGTGTACACTTTTTATATCCACTGTAGGTGTAATATTTTTTTTATTTTAATATTCTTGCTATTTACTACTGTTAATATCTGTGGGACATCTAACTTACTATTGTGCAGTTTGTATGCTTAATACTGCTTTTGTGCAGTTATGGGGCTTTTCTAAAGTATTTTATCACTTGTACTGGAAAATTGAAAGTCTATCGTGTCAGTTGAATACTAGGGACTACCCTGTGCATGTAGAGCAGGGTGCAATGCAAGTAGGTCTGTTGGCTGTTGCTTCTGTTATTTATCTGCTTTTATTTTAAAATTTAAAGCTCTAAGAGGAAAATAATGAATTGTTGCACCTTTTTCTTAATTTTTATATTTACTTCTGAGTTAAAACTACGGTAGCTGTTTTTATTGTCAAATCGTGATTTTACAGCAAATTACTTTATTTCCGTTTTCTGTTGAGTTTTTTTTTTTTCATTTTTTTTTCTTGAAAAGTGAATCTGTCAATAAATTCTTACCCATACTGCTTTAACAGTTTCCATTTGATTTAAGGGCATATATTTGAGTTTTTTCACTGTTTGGACAAGTGAGTTTTACTTGATATTGTGACTGTGTGTGTTGTTGTTTATTACACTAGAGTATAGAACAAGGCTTAGCACAATTTAAACTGATTCTACAATATTTTTATGCAGTTTAGCTCTATATTCTATGTGGGGATATAGTTTATATTTTCTGTTATTGCTGCCCTTAGTCAGCCTTTTATATCTTATGTAGGAGGGCCAGTTTGAAGGAGATTGGAGACTGTAAAGTGGAGACCGGAGAAAGTATAGTTAGGCAGCATAGGATAGTGGTTTGTAGGATGACGTTGGTTATCAAGAAGAGGAGGAGGAATGTTAGGGATGAGTTAAGGCAGGCACTGGGTGGCAGTGAAGAGTTACCAAATAGCTGGGTAACTACAGCAGAGCTAGTAAGGGAGACGGCTAGAAAGGTGCTTGGTATCACATCTGGACAGAGGAAGGACGACAAGGAGACATGGTGGTGGAATGAGGAAGTACAGGAAAGTATACAGAGAAAGAGGTTAGCAAAGAAGAAGTGGGATTGTCAGAGAGATGAAGAAAGTAGACAGGAGTATAAGGAGATGAGATGCATGGCAAAGAGAGAGGTGGCAAAGGCTAAGGATAAGGCATATGAAGAGTTGTATGAAAGGTTGGATACTAAGGAGGGAGCAAAGGACCTGTACCGATTGGCTAGACAGAGGGACCGTGCTAGGAAAGATGTGCAGCAGGTAAAGGTGATAAAGGATAATGAGGGAAACATACTCACAAGCGAGGAGAGTGTGTTGAGGAGATGGAAAGAGTATTTTGAAGGGCTGATGAATGAAGATAATGAGATGGAGAGAAGGTTGGATGATGAAGGGATAGTGAATCATGAAGTACAGTGGATTAGCAAGGAGGAAGTAAGGATAGCTATGAAGAGGATGAAGAAAGGAAAGGCTGTTGGCCCAAATGACATACCTGTGGAAGCATGGAGGTGTCTAGGTGAAATGGCAGTGGTGTTTTTAACCAGATTGTTTAATGAAATCTTGGAAAGTGAGAGGATGCCTGAGGAATGGAGAAAAAGTGTTTTGGTACTGATTTTTAAGAATGAGGGTGATGTGCAGAGCTGTAGTAACTACACAGGGATTAAATTGATCAGTCACAGCATGAAGTTATGGGAAAGAGTAGTGGAAGCAAGGTTAAGAAGGGACATGATGATTAGTGATTAACAGTATGGTTTCATGCCAGGAAAGAGCACTACAGATGCGATCTTTGCTCTGAGAGTGTTGATGGAGAAGTACAGAGAATGTCAGAAGGAGTTGCATTGTGTTTTTGTAGACTTAGAGAAAGCATAAGACAGGGTGCCTAGAGAGGAGTTGTGGTATTGTATGAGGAAGTCAGGAGTGTCAGAAAAGTATGTAAGAATGGTACAGGATATGTACGAGGGTAGTGTGACAGCGGTGAGGTCTGCGGTGGGAGTGACGGATGCGTTTAAGGTGGAGGTGGAATTACATCAAGGATCAGCTCTGAGCCCTTTCTTATTTGCAATGGTGAAGGACAGGTTGACAGACGAGATCAGACAGGAGTCCCCTTGGACTATGATGTTTGCAGATGACATTGTGATCTGCAGTGAGAGTAGGGAACAGGTGGAGGAGACCCTGGAGAGATGGAGATATGCTCTAGAGAGAAGAGGAATGAAGGTCAGCAGGACTAAGACAGAATATATGTGCGTGAATGAGAGGGAGGATAGAGGAATGGAGAGGATGCAAGGAGTAGCGGTGGCGAAGGTGGATGAGTTTAAATACTTGGGGTCAATAGTTCAGAGTAATGGTGAGTGTGGAAGAGAGGTGAAGAAGAGAGTACAGGCAGGATGGAGTGGGTGGAGAAGAGTGTCAGGAGTGATTTGTGACAGATGAGTACCTGTAAGAGTGAAAGGGAAGGTCTACAAGAGGGTAGTGAGACCAGCTATGTTATATGGGTTGGAGACAGTGGCATTGACAAAAAGGCAGGAGTTTGAGCTGGATGTGGCAGAATTAAAGATGTTAAGATTTGCACTGGGTGTGACGAGGGTGGACAGGATTAGGAATAAGTATATTAGAGGGTCAGCCCAGGTTGGAAGGTTTGGAGACAAAGCCAGAGAGGCACGATTACGTTTGTTTGGACATGTGCTGAGGAGGGATGCTGTGTATATTGGGGAAAAGATGCTAAGGATGAAGCTACCAGGTAACAGGAAAAGAGGAAGGCCTAAGATAAGGTTTATGGATGTGGTGAGAGAGGACATGCATGTGGTTGGTGTGACAGAGCAAGATGCAGAGGACAGGAAGAAATGGAAACAGGTGATCTTCTGTGGCGACCCCTAATGGGAACAGCCGAAAGAAGATGATGAGTCAGCCTTAAATAATGTCAGTGTATTATTCTCCCTGGTATTTTCTCCTGTAACTTGACAGATTAACTTGACAGATCCTGATATGGCTGCCACCCGCCCATCAAAGTCATTTGCACCTAATAAGAAAAAAACTCAAGAAAAACATGCCTTAGACTATGGCTTTTGAATCTGTTGTTGCCTTAAGCCAGCCCAAAGGCCAGTTAACCCATTACCTTTTTTTCCCTGTCATGTTCTGATGTGATCCTGCAGCCCTTTATGGTACGGGAGTTGGAAATGTCCTCTGGGCCTGTTCCAATATCTGATTCAGATATGGGAGAACCAAACCCCTTAGGTGCAAGAGAGTGATGGAGTAAGAGACCCCCTTGCCAGACATAATACTCTATCCCCAGATATTTTGTCCTCAAGTGTAGTTCATAGTAAGAAGAAACAGAAACTTCCCCACACAGAGACAATCGGGTTATTACCATGTATAGGACTGATGTAGTTTCCTTAGCTAAGAGTGTTTTAAAGCCAGCTAATCTCAGAGACTGTGCTGGTTTTCAGAATGACTATGGGGTGACCTTCTCAAGATATCAGTCTTGTGGCACAGATTTGGATGGGGACTCTGGTGTAGACAGTAGTGAATACTCTGATTCTTTGGAAGGTGAACAGGTTCAAAAACCCAAGCAAGCATTCACCTTTCCACAGATGTTAGCTAGGCTTAGTGATATATTTGACTGGAAGCAATCTGGAGCTATGCTAGTGATGCACAGAGTTTATAATCTTGTTGAAGATGAGTGTGATGATGGGCGGTATTTCCAGCTATGCCAGGAGAAGTTGGGCAGTGGCTGTATAACATATGCCAGGATAGCTAGCTGGAGTTTTGTAAAGAATTATATGTCATTTGTATATCAAACCTGATTAGTACAGGGCTTATGCTGAAAATGTGTTTGTAAAACTGCTTGTGTTAAAAATATATCAACAGTGGGTCCTGCTGGACAGAAATGAAATACAGCTGTATGTCGGACTGTATTGAAACTGTTGCAATGAATAGATTGTAACAGAGGATACTGGAAGAGAAGAGGTTAATCTCAGTCCAGCTGACTTTGAAAAATGGTCTGTAATTAAATTACCTGGTTTAGGCCATAAAGATTGTATCTTACAGTTTTTATTGCAGCCAGAGACAAAATGTATGTGAAAACCAGGACTAGGAATCATACTGTATTGTCCTTAGGGGTGAACTAATTGCTACCCTAGAAGGGTGTACATTTTGAAATGGTTTGGAATTGAACCAGACAAACTACATAAAAAGAAAGATAAGGCAGAGGAAATGGATATTTGAAGATCTCTAGAGCTTTGAGCAAGAACGAAAAGTATGTTCGCCTTGTGCCATGCTCCCATAGAAGTTTCTTTTATGACAAGAATTTCACAGCTGTTATGTTAGGTAGCAAGAGGCCCTTAAGTTACATCTTTAAAGGGGAGAATGTGTTGGTTTTGGAAGTATAGAAATATTGGTTGTGCATATTTTTCCTATGTAAGCATTTCAAAATAGATTGTATACATTTAGAGTATGTTTAAGTGGCAAGTGTTTTGGTGAATGCAAGATAGATGCTCATAGTGACCCACAAACATAGATAAAAATATGGGATTGATATCTGGAAAGATGAAAGCAGGGTGGAGAGCACAAAAGGCAAAACTTATAGGGAAGAAGAAGGTAAATGTAAAGGGGACTGAAGGAGAGAAAACTGGAATTGTTACAATGGTGGGATTCACTGATACAGTAGAAGTAGACTGAGTTGAGGAACATAAATGGTGCAAAAAAAACAGGCTGGAATTTTAAAGGGCTACACAAGCTGGCCTAAACGGAATGGATCTTTGTACAGATAAGGCAATACATGCCTAATGTGAATACTCCAAGAAACACAATTATGCAGAGAAGCATTTGAAATTAAATGGAAGGGGCTTTGAGGTGACAACAGCTGTACCTTATGAAAGAGCAAGGATGAGGGGTGTAGTCATTTTGAATGTTGGTTGTTTAAACCTGGAAATGGAGGAGCAATTAGTAGAGGAGAGAAGATACTTTGCAGGAAGTAAAAGTAGCATGCAGTAGTAAGGCTGATGGCAGTAATGGTATATCTGTTACCCTGAGTCAAAAGCAGGTCTTAAGGCAGATGGTAATCATGGCATATCTCTTACCCCAAGTCAAAACTTGGTCTTTTTGCTAGGGTGGTGTCCCAAGTCTTGGAGTTCCAAGAGGAATAATCTCTGTGTATTGGAGTTTGGTATTGCATAGAAAGGACATAAAAGGAGGAACATTACAATATTTGAGTGCATAGAAAAAAAGTAAGAGGACTATGAGGCAGGTAGAACTATTAGATATATGAAAGGAAATAGGAGCGATAGAATTGGTGGAAGGATTTAAATAATACTTCCACAGGCACAAATGATGGTCAAGACTTGATGGCATCTGTAGTCTGGGGGAGTAGATGGATGAAGTTAAGAAGACAGAGTTAGGCCCACAGTTGTTTTTGGATTATTCCTCTTTAGTCACAAAATTTGAATGGCTGCTATAGAAGGTGATAGCAATACACTGGAAATTTGTGGTATTTGAATTTATCCAGGTATAGTCTAAGGCTGGGTACTTGGGTTATTGTTGCAAGAGTGGACCAGATAAACAAAATGCAGGCTCCAGAATAAGCTAACAATTAGTGAGGAAATACAAAGCTATTAAGCGGTATGAGCAAAGGAGGGCTATGGTGACAAAAGAAATAGGTGGAAAAGGTTTAAGGAATTGCAAATAAAGCTGGTAGCACTAAATGATGAGAAACAAGAAGAGTTGGTGCAAATTAAGCAAGAAATTCAGGGCAGGACAGATCAAAATCTATTTCTACACAAAGATGCAGTACGTGAAATAAAATTTGCAAATACCATTAAACAGTTAGGTTACTTGCTAGAAAAAAAAGTAAGAAAGAACAAAATAGAGGATTGTGTAAGAAAAGGAAGACTAGATGGAAACAAAGAGAGACAGAAGGAATTTTAAACAAGTTTAATGATTTTCTAGTGTAGGTCTGTAGAACAGAAGGAGTCAGTGGGGAAGATAAGCAGGATATGAGGATGTCCTTACAGGAATTAGGGTTATAAAGAGCTGTTGCTAATTCATCTGGCACCAAGTGCAGACCCCCATCAAGTGAAAGTTGAGGAGCAAAGAAAACAACATTTTCTCTGCTCCTGTACTATAGTAAGCTGCATAGTAAAATTGTAACAACCAACTTTATATAGTTACTTCACACTCACTTCACATGCTAAGTGCTTCAGCATTTCAGACATTGCTACAGATGCATTATTTATATTAATTTATGAAGCTCATATATTTTCACAGCTTCATAAATTAATGCTGGTACTGCACTTCCAAACCACTACCACTTGCTGATTATGCCCTCTGACAGCTTTGTGTCCAGGGCAGATAGCCCCTTTTCCCTGCCCTAACTCTGGCACTATAGCCCTAACTCTGGCACTATAGCGACCTATGCTGATGGAAGAAAGGGTCTATATTATAAGACCGAACGTTCACAACAGCGAACACCTAAACAGCGACACATAAATGCCGAACTCCAAAAAGAGCGAAGGGCGTACATATCGAAATCCGGAATGCCGAACACATTTCCAACAACAACAGTGCCACACAGGTAAGGAAAACCTACAAAAACAAACTTCATTAATCACGTTTGCAGGGGGGCAAGCCCCCTTGCACCCCGCACACCCCCCGTACTTAAGTGTACCAACTCCGAGATCGCACTACAGTGGGGAAAAGGATATATTTCCTCTTCCCCATGATCACCATGCTGGCCACGGAAATACATTCGGTGTTCCGATTTACGTCCTTCGCTCTTTTCGGAGTTCGGCGTTTATGCATCACTGTTTACATGTTCGCTGTCATGAACGTTCGGTCTTGGAAGAAATGGTGGTTAGGTTAGTTAAATCTATCATCTCAGAGGAAGTGAGCAGATTGACCCTTCTGAACAAAATAAAGGTGTTTCATAGGGATGAATGGGAATTACTATTTACCATCTCAGAAAAAGTGGGATTTCCACAATAATGGATAAACACAGTAAAGGGTGAAAAAAGCAAGAGTTAGGATAGGAGTATGAATGACAGAAAAGTTTGAACTTTCTAGAGGGAGAGGACAGGGGTGCCTCCTCTCCTTCTTATTCTTTGCACTTTATTTGGAATCACTGGCTTGGGAAGTTAGTAGATCACTTATTCAAGGGTAATAATGGGACGATGTAGGGTTAAAGATAGCACTATATTCAGATTACATATTTCTTACATTAGGAAGCTGATGGAAGATACTGAAGTATTCAAGACTCTAGGGAAATCTGGAGCCTCAGAAGAGCATGAAGTGAACAAAGAAAAAAGGACAGCCTTAGCAATTAATCTTGTAGCAACTGTGATGGAGAGCAAAATATACCCCAAACATGTGGAATAATGACACATTAACATCTCACTATGTGCTGACATAACATTACATTTTCTCTTGACTATACTGTCCAGCACACATGGGTTTATATGGGTGTTTCGAATGTTTATTATACAGACGATTAATACCTATATATGCAAGCTGTGGTTAAGGTATACTTTTGCACATGATAAACATCCCTACCTTTATCGGGATTGTAATCTCGAATGCACAGATACTATGTAGATGCTGTAACCATTACACTGTTGACATTAACGTTGCTTCTGCCTATTTCCTATTTAGATTATTTATATGTGTAAGCTAGGCTAAGCAAAGGGCGGAGGCCCCCAAACTCACTGAGCTTCACGTATTCTTGAAATAACAACATATAACAAATGTACTGTGAGACAATACATTACATTCCTAACTACATTAGGCATAGCCCCTCACTGACATACTTCAAGGGGAAACCTTGTTGTGTGAATTGGTAACAGATTATACACCCCTGGGATCATGTGTCCTAGAACCATACAGCCAGGGGGTGGGGGAGCCTGTCCAGTTTGATAGCTGCGAGACCTGCTGGGAGAATTGAATGGTGTTGAATTGTCACATTAACTTGCCCTCTTTAGATCACTAAGTGCCCCTATCACCCTCCACAACCCCAGTCTTCAACAGCTTCCAGCAACTCTGCCTGGAATTGCTTCATTGACTATGCTTGACAGAGGCTCAGTTACTTCATCAATGGTGTGGGATAAGTCAACACACTGTAGCTATTCTTCTAATTGCCCTTGGGCTTGCACCTGTCACCCCTGGGATTCCGGATATTGGCTAAGGCTCTTGCCACCCCCATAGTGCCTTTTTTAGGCAAGGCTCAAATTCTAAACCTACCACCCTAGAAAACAAAAATGGGAAGAAACTAAGGGTAATGCTGCTCAATGCCAGAAGTCTAAATCTCAAAATGCACGCTCTCGAGGCCCGTTTCAGTATGGAGAACATCGATGTCTGTGCTGTGACTGAAACCTGGTTCAAGGCTCCTGAGAGCACCCCGGCACTATCAGGTTTTACCTCATATCATGCTCCGCCCCAAAACCCGGACCACACCACAAAGGAGGGTGTATCCATATTCATCAAGGATACCCACACCTCCAGGTTGGTGGCAACGCACGAAGCATCGGAAACCATCCAGGTGCAATTAACCATAGGCAAAACTGCTCTACAATTTGTAGCATGCTACAGGCCACCCTCTCAAACTCAGGAACCCCACACAGACTTCCTGAAGACACTGGAGGGTATAAATGTATCTCCAAACACCATTATATTGGGTGACTTCAACTACCCGAATATAGACTGGGAACATTACTCAAGCCCCAACTTTCTAGCCCAAAGGTTCCTGGAGTTCATAAATTCAAATGCCATGGAACAACTAGTCACCGTTCCCACAAGAGGAGAAAATATACTAGATCTCATCATTACAAACATGGGGACAAAATGCTCCACACCAGAAGTATATCCCTCATTGGTGAGATCAGATCACAAACTTATCTCACTGGAAATCCACATCCCGCCCCCACCCCAAACAAAAAAGACCACAGTGAAGAACTTCTCTAAAGCAAACTTCACACTACTCAAGACTGGTGTGGTATCCTTCAAGGCCCCCGAGCCAGTGGAAACCACAACCCAAGCTGCGGAAGCCCTTACAAATGCCTTCTACGAACACCTCCAGGACTGCATGGATCAGGCAATCCCTAATAAAACCAAGACTCTTTCCACCAAGGGCAAACGTCCAGTCTGGTGGACCCCAGCCATAAACAAACTGTACAATAAGAGGAGAAAGCTGTTACATGATAGAGCAAAATCCATAAAAGAGAAGACACCCTTGATCATTATTAGTATAAAAAATACGAGCACTCATAAAATCATCCAAGGCCAAATTTGAGAGAAAAATTGCAATAGATTCAAAAGACAATCATAAGGCCTTCTTCAGCTATGTTAGAAACCTGGGTGGAAACTCCCAGATATGCGCAGAATTAGTCCAAAATGATACAAAAATCACTGAACCCACAGACATTACCAACATACTGGCAGACAGGTTCAGTGCAAACTTCACCCCCCTCTCCAAAAGGAGAGATAACTATCCCAGCGGAGTGTAGCCTCCCAGACATCTCTAATGCGCAGGTGAAAGCTGCTCTCTCTAAAGCTAAAAACACAGCATCAATGGGACCGGATGGTGTCCCCGGCTGTGTGCTACATGAACTCAACGAGGAACTAAACCCGCATATAAGGCAGCTGTTTAATCTTAGCCTTACCAGAGGATACGTGCCCAAGGAGTGGCGTACGGCAACTGTGGTCCCACTCCACAAAGGCGGTACCTCTACGGACCCTGGAAATTACTGCCCCATAAGCTTAACAAGCCTGGTCTGCAAAGCTATGGAGAGGATCATAATGGAACTCATAAACAAAGACATAGGGGACTTGCAGACATTGGACCCGACCCAGTTTGGCTTTGTCAAGGGCAGATCATGCCTTTTGAACTTGGTCGACTTCTTCGAAACAGTCACCAAGGCCATTGATGAGGAAAGGCAGTCCATACAGCCTACCTTGACCTTGCAAAAGCTTTCGACACAATACCCCACTCGGGTATTATAGAGAAACTTACCAGCTTAAATGTAAACCCATATGTCACAAGATGGGTTGCAAACTGGCTAAAGGACAGAACCCACAGGGTTAGAGTTGCTGGCGCCATGTCAGACTCCAAGCCGGTCACAAGTGGGGTCCCACAGGGCTCAGTCCTTGGCCCCTGTGGTTTGGCATCTACTTCTCAGAAGTACAGGCAAACATAGGAGGACTATGGCTGACAAAGTTTGCAGATGACTGCAAACTGGGCCATAGTGGAAAGTACATCGGACACAGATATCCTTCAGAGGGGTCTCACGGAAACTGATAACTGGTGCCAGAGCCATGGCCTGAAGTTAAATGCCAAAAAATGTATAGTCATACCCTTCGGGAAAAACAAGGTAACCCCAAGCTACCATATAGGTGGCAATCCATTAAGCACAGAAGAGGTTATCAGGGACCTGGGGACCCAGGTTGACAGTAGCCTTTCTTTTGACACTCACATTGCTAAAGTGGTTAGAAAGACCTTCTACTTTGCCCACCTGATCATGAAGGGATTCACATCCAGATCAAGTGAGGTCATTGTTCCCCTGTACTCTTCACTTATCAGACCAATGATCGAGTACAATGCCCCATTCGGGATGTATCTCACCCGACATCTGCAGCAACTGGAGAGACCCCAAAAGTTCCTCACCAAAAGGATAAAGGGACTCCAAAATCTGTCATATGCTGCTAGACTGAAGAAACTCCAGCTCTATTCAGTCGCATACCGCCTGCTCAGAGGTGACCTGTGCCTGACATACAAGGCCATGTCCAACCCGGAATTAATGGACATGCTCCACCTCAAAAAATCCAAATCTACCAGATCCACTAGAGCAAGCGACTTAAACCTTAGCACGGATATAAATAGGACATGCTGGAGGGATAGATTTGTCACCCAGAGACTCCCTATGCTGTGGAATAAAATCCCAGTCCATGTGAGGCAGAGCACCTCGCTGGCTCTGTTCAAGAGAAATCTTGACCGGTGGATGGGAGATCGTAGGTTTACCCCGGGAATCATCACTGTGTCACTGCTGGACAGAGGCACAACAAACTAATGGGCACAGTATTTTTTAACATAAGGGGTGGCGTAAGCCACAAAACTTTGGGCTAGGCTTATAAATGCCTTAGGGCAGATAGCCTAGTATAAACCTATGAACCTATAAGTAGTAGGCTGTCTGTGAACCTCTAACGTGCAGGCCATCACAGCCATAATATGTGAATAAACAGACCTTCAGATCACAATATACAGTGAGAAATCACCATGTAGTCAGGAAACAGTTGCGTACAGCAAGAACATAAAGAACACTAGAAGACTTGGATAAGTTTAAGTATTTCTATTGCTTATCAGTAGATTACCTACAGGGGAGATCAAAAACAAGCACAGATGGGGAACATGCATGCAATGATACCATACCGGCCTATGTGTCAGCCTTAGGCTTTGGAATACTGGCCAAGGCTTTTGGCGCCCCCATGGTGCCTTATTTAGTAGAGTCTCAAAGGTGAATACCAGCTCCGTAAAGAGCACAATAGCAGATTCAATGAGGATTATGCTACTCAACACCAGGGATTGTGATCACAACATGCATGCACTCATAGCACTCCTCAGGATGGACAACATCAACATCTGTGTAGTAACGGAAATCTGTCTTAAGGCTCCTGAGAGCACACCAGCACTATCAGACTACAACCCATACCACAAATTTCAGCCACAGAACATGGACTGACAGACATGGAGGGGCTGTATCCATATTCATCAGGGATACCTACACGTCCAGGTTAGTGGGGCAGCATGATACCTCTGTGATCATCCATGTACAGCTAACATCAGCCAAAAATGCAGTGTAAACTGTGGCCTGTTACGGATCATCCTCCATGACCCAGGACCTCCACTACACCTACCTGGAGACAGTGGAGAACATGACAGTCCTAACGCACACCCTGGCATTGGCCGAAGTCAACTACCACACCATTAACTGGAAAACTTACTCCGGTACTCACTTCCAGGCCCAGTGATTCCTGGAATTTATCACCTCATATGCCCTGTATCAGGTGGTAACCTCCCTAACGTGGAGTGGAAACTACTAGAAGTGGTCATCACCAACATGGGCAACAGGTGCACTACAGCAGAGGTTGACCAGTCACTGGTTAGATCTGACCATGAACTATTATAGCAATAACCCACACCTGGGTGTGGGTAATGCTGGATTTACCCACGGTTGGTGTGGTTTGGTCACGAGGGCGAATCCCGAGTGGCCAAAAAAGCCAACCGTGGGTAAATCCAGCATTACCCACACCCAGAAGTGGGTTATTGCTATTATACAGTGACATTATTTATGAAAAAAAAAATTACTTTTCTTAAATAATGGCATTGTATAATGCCTCCTTGCTGTCTTTACGCAGCTGTCTAGTATTCTGTGGCTGTTCTGATGTACTGCGCATGTGTATGCCCACGCAGTACATCAGAGCTGTGGGCAGAAGCAACGGAGAAAGCAAGATCTCCATTGCTTTTTACAAACTGTTTTGCTATGTTAAATGGGTTTAACATAGCAAGACAGCTTTAAAAAAAGCAACAGAGAATCTCCGTTGCTTTTTTTAAAGCTGTCTCGCTATGTTAAACTCGTTTAACATAGCGAGACAGTGTGAAGCAACGGAGATCTTGTGTTCTCCGTTGCTGTAAAAAAAAGAGTTATAGTAATGGAAAAAGTCTGGGCGACCGGACCTTTTTCCATTACTATAACTCAGATTTACAACATGCACACTACCAATCAGCCTGCACGTTTTTGAATATTAATGGGGGTCATTGTATAATTACTGTTTCTACACCCAAGCATCTCCCTCACCCATGGATACCACAGTGTATACCTTTCCTACAGCTAAATTTACACTACTAGTGACAGGGGTGGGGGGTTTTACAGCCGCCACGCTAAGGGGAAACACTGCTCAAGATACAGACAGATTTACAAATGCAGTCTATAAGCACCTGCACGGATGTATGGATTGTGCCATCACTGGTAAACCAAGACTCACTACTTCTAGACAAGGACACTGGTCTGGTGGACCTCTGCAATAAACAGGCTGTACTACAGAAGTAGGACAGTGTTCCAGACACATAGCAAATCCCATGAAGGGCAGACATCCGTGACCACTATTAGTAGGATACGTAGGTCCCTCATGACATCATCCAAGGCTAACATCAGCAGGAGAATACACAAGGATTCAGAAGATAACCACAAAACCTTCTTTGGCTATATCAAGGATCTACATGGTGACACACAGATATGCACTATGCTGGTGAAATATAGCACAAAATATGCTGACCCTACTGATATCACCAACATCCTTGCAGATACATTCGGTGCATACTTCACCCCCTAAAGAGCCCACAACACTACTCGAAAGGTACAGTATCCCACACATCAGAGACACACTGGTGGAAATGGCCCTCTCTAACAGCAGAACACAGCATCACTGGAGGCAGATGTTGACCCAGACTGCATCTTGCAAACTGTATAAGACAACCTGCCCCCCACCTAATTAAGCATTCCTACCTCAGCCTCTCCACAGGCTACATGCCCTTACAATGGCGCGTGGCAACGGTAATTCCACTCCATCAAGGTGGAATCACAACTGACCATGGTAACTACCACCCCATAAGCCTGACTAGCCTAATCTGCAATGGTATGGTTCGCATCCTCATGGCACTCCTTAACAAAGTCATTGGTAACCTCTGAACACGTGACCCAACCCAGGTCAGCTTGGTTGAGTGCAGTTCATGCCTACTGAACCTGTTTGACATCATACATACAGTCACCAAGACATTAGATGATGGGGGAGGTGGTTCACACATACTACCTGGACCTCGCCAAGGCTTTTGACACCATGCCCTACTCAGGTATTATTGATAAACACACCAGCCTGTACATTCACCCATACATGACAGGTTGGGTTGCCAACGGGCTTACATACAGAACCCACATGGTACGACTAGCGGTCTCCAGATCCAACTCTTGACCAGTCACGACTGGTGCCCCACAGGACTCAGTCCTGGGAGCCCTAATGTTTGGCATATACATCTCAAAGGTACAAGCAAACACAGGTGGACTACAGCAGACCATGTTTGGCAATGACTGCGAACTGGGAGTCATGATTGATAGTCCAGCTGGCACAGACTTCCCTCAAGGGGCCTCACGGAGAACGTCACAGGGTGCCAACGACATGGCCTCCAGCCAAGTGCCACTAACTGCATGGTCATTCCATTGTGGAATTGGCACCCACATATTAACACATAAGTGGCAGCCACTTTAATACAGATGAGGTAATGGGGTATCCGGGGACTAAGGTAGATAGTGATCTCCTCTTTGACAATCATATCTCCACAGTAGTTAAGTCATCCTTCTATGTAGGTCATCTGATTACTAAAGGATTCCCATCTAGACACACTGGGGTTATAGTGCCCATTTACTCATTACTCATCAGTCCCACCATAGGGTATAATAACCCATGTGGGATGTACCTCAGAAGACATTCCAACAGCTGGGGGGTCCACGAATGTACCTCGCCAAGGGGAATACTGGCCTCCAACATATGGCCTATGCAGCCAGACTGAATAAACTCCTGCTTTACTCAGTTGCATCTCGTTTACCCAGAGATGATCTCCACTGGCCAGCACAGCCATGTCGAACTCAGGCTTGATGGATATGCTCCACCTGTGGGAATCCATGCCACAGTGAGCCACACACTGTAGTGAGCTGAACCTTGCCACAGCAATAACTGGAAGATGCTGGAGGGACAACTTCCTGTCACAGACACTCCCCATACTTTGGAGCAATATCCCTAACTACATTATACAGAGCCCTTTGCTAACACTCTGCAAGAGAAACCTTGAAGAGTGGATGGGGAACAGTAGATGCACCCCAGGGATCCTGCCATTGGCTCTGCTCCACAGTGGGACAGTTAATGAATCAATGGGGTGGCAGAAGCTGACACATTTTGGCTGGACTTATGAATGGCCTCTGGCAGTTGGCCAAGTACCTACCTATGAATCTATACATACAGTATCTGCATATGCTGATAGCTTAATTTACTGTTCAGGTGTTGACTTACCTTGTGCCAATGGCAGTTGTGTGTGCAATAGTTGAGGGCTGCCTATGTTGGATGCACACAGTAGACTGCCTATACATGACAATTTACAGGTAGTCTTGTGTGTGTGCCATCCATTTTTACTGTGTGTGCAGGTGGAGAAAGGTCTCAGTCCCTAGGTGCCTACACTGCCAGTGCGTGTGCTATACATTCCCTCTTTGCTAAGGCATGGGCGTACTGGGCATGCCTACATCTGCCTACTGGGGCTGGCTCAGGGTGTTCATGGTCTGAGTACCTCTGTGCCTGTGGGGCCCTTGGCAGTGGTGGTGGGCTGTGAGGGCCTTCACCATTCTGTCACTGCTGCAGCTGTTTCCACAGGACCATATTGTGTAGCATGGCACACCCTATGAAGATGTGGGCACATGTGCCTGGAGAGTACTGCAAGGCTCCACCAGATATGTCCAAGCAACGGAACTGTGACTTCAGCATCCCAAACACATGCTCTATGATGATTCAGGTTTGTGCGTGTGCCTCATTATGGCATTTCTGCATGGGTGTGTATGCATTTCTGATGGGAGTCATCATCCATGGTTCCAGTGCATAGCCACCATCCCCCACCAGGTGGCCATTTGGGATGTCCCTCCTGGCAAATAACCAATACAGCTGTGAGGCATGCCAGATGTGGGAGTCATGATAGCTTCCAGGGCTGCCAGCACACACATCCATGATAATGCCCTGGGCATTGCACACAACCTAACAGTTGATGGAGGGTATCCATTGCGGTTTATGTAGCGCCTACCCTGCTCACTGGGTGGTGACTTGATGTGTATGTGCGTGCAGTCTAATTGCACCCAGTACCTCCGGGTATTCTGCCACACTGTGGAAGAGATGCATATTGCTGGCCATTTGGGATGTCCCTCCTGGCAAATAACCGATACAGCTGTGAGGCATGCCAGATGTGGGAGTCATGATAGCTTCCAGGGCTGCCAGCACACACATCTATAATAATGCCCTGGGCATTGCACACAACCTGACAGTTGATGGACGGGTATCCATTGCAGTTTATGTAGCACCTACCCTGCTCACTGGGTGGTGACTTGATGTGTATGTGAGTGCAGTCTATTGCACCCAGTACCTCCGGGTATTCTGCCACATGGTGGAAGAGATGCATATTGCTGGCCAACTCCTTCTGTGTTTGGGGGAAGTATATGTGCTCATTGGCATGTGGTAACATGACATCCAGCAACTGGTGTAGTACCCTGGATGCTGATGTCTGTGAGATCCACATGATATCCCCAGTTGGTCTTTGAAAGGTACCTGTAGCTAGTATTCTCAGGCTTACACATACCTTTGTATCCACTGGGATGGGTTCCCCTCAGTTTGTTCTGGCTCTGAGGCGTGGCTGGCACAGCTCCACAAGTTGCTGTAGGCTGTCCCTGTCCACCCTGTAATGCTCTACGATCTCCAGATCATGTAGCCCCTGGTAGGTTACCCTGGGTCTGAACACTCTCCTCCTCCTTTGGTGCCTGAGGTGGTCGTGTGCATCGTCCTCCACACCACCTTCAGTCTCCAACACATGCTGGTGGATCAAAGCTATGGCAGCCCCTAACATGTACATAATAAAAGTTCCCCATCTGTATATGCCACTGGTGCAGAGTGTATGGGAATACACGAATGTGTGTGAGATGCTTTCACACTTTATAGTATTGTGCTATGGATGCTGCTGATGTAAGTGGGTGTGTATGAGCTATTCCAGCTGCAGCGTGTCTTAATTATGGGTTTTGTAATGAGTACTGCAAGTGTGGGGCCTTTACTGTGCAGATTTACATGCATGCCTTGATTAATCTGTTGTCCTTTAATTCACTTTTAGACCTGGATCCCCTCCCATTTTCAGGCATGCATCCACCTGCCGTCTTTCTTGTTTTGTACTTTCCCTACCCAGTCATGGCAAAATGTGCCTTGTAGCTGATATACTGCATATCGGCTTTGTTCTGCTTTGACACTTTGCTGTTTTCTTTGCAGTACAGCCCCTTCCCTTCCCTGTTCTGCAGGTAGCTGGCTTGCAGCCTTGTTAGCACTTGTCAATGGCCCACTGTAGGCTCCTAGGTGTTAATTAGTCATTTGTACTCCAATTTCACTGCTGCAGCATTTCCTTATTTCTTTCCTATACCCTTCCTGCTTCAGCTGCAGTGCACTCTGCGCATACCAGTTTACCAGGTTTACGTGCGTTTTCATCTCCGTTCACATGCATACTCGGTTACCTTGTGTACTCTCAGTTAAGCATAGCTATGGCCAATTCAACACACCCCTATCCTGCAGCTTTGCCTAGCTAGGAGCAGACTGGTTTAGCAATGCTCCAATGTGCTTACGCAATGTCGACACACCTCTCTCTTGATGTCATCTTTATCTCAAGGGCACACCTCGGTGTTATAACGCTACGCTGTGAGGTGCATCCCTACACCAACGGGGAATCTGCGATTCACTATTACTCCTCTCATTTGCATGGCATTGCCTACTAATTCCTAGCTACTGCGCATAACACTGTCACTGCCCCTTAGCAACCCTTGCGCCATGAGTATGGTGTAGCATGCCTGCCATTGACTATTATGGGGAAATCATAATATGTGTTTCATTGCGGTTTTATTCTATATTTTTATATCTTGCGATCCCCTTTGCGCACCGCTGCCCTGTGCTTCCACGTCGCGATAGTGCGACTATATATATTAAATGTTCATTTTATATTTTGTACATTTTTTTTATGCCAATGGCTATATATTTAGCCATTGGTATATATTAACAATGTACTACCTGTGTTTGGTCAGCTGTCATGGCTCCAATTTTATGTTTGTAAAAATGTAAACCGTTTTCTAAGGTTTACATTTTTGCATGCTTACACTATGCCTGCACCACTTCCTGAATTGCTACATACCTTCATTTGCATGCTACACTGCTGCACATGGGGTAATTAGCATACAAGGCTCGGGAGTTGTGCGGGCGTAGCATACGCAGGTAGTGCACGTGGAAACAGCTCATACCTGAATTGCTAGGCGGCCATCTTTGGTGTTAGAATGCCGACACTACGCCTGCACCTGGCGCAAGCTTCATGAATCCCAGGGATAGAGTGATAAAGGGCCGAATAGTTTTATGAGTACACTTGGGTCAATCAGTATTGTTACCTATAATTATTGTTTCAGAAGATGTATTTGTAGTTAACCAAGATAATATGTCCTCAGAGGGTAATTTGTCTTCTGTAAGAAGTATATATAGAGTGCTACAATACATTTTGATTTTTGTGAGTTAATTTTAAGTAGAGTTGCTATGATTCAACAATATCAAAACTGGTATTTGTGTGGAGTGCAGAGCAAGTTAAAAAGTTTTTGAAAATAAAATGCTACACCACCAGCTCTTTTACTAGTGTATTCACTAAATGTTGCAGCCAAGATGTAGTATTTCTTTATCTTTTGTGTATGATTTAAGCCAAGTTTTTGCTACTGCAATTATATTATGGTATAGAAAAATATCCAGATATGCAGGCCTGCTATTACATATATGCATATAATATGTAAGCAATATCTGAAATTTGATGACCATTTGCATTCTGTACCATTTCTCAGATAAACTGTTAATTTCTGGATATTAATTGAGAGAGTTAAATAGGTTTTAATAAATTTTACTGCAAGTGCAGAAGAGTTGTTGAAGAAATTGTTGATCATTGGGTTCCTGTTCAATAGTTCCTCTACTAATTAAACTGTTTAAAAATATGCTTTTGCAATAGTGTCATGAGTAAATAGAAACTATTAAAACCAGTATGTTACAGAAATCACAGGAGTATTCCATTGATGTTTATCTTCAGTACAAGACTTGTTATTTCATGTACACTTCTAAGATTCTTTATGTAAAGATGAGATCAGCTTCATTAGAATTGTTTGTCACTTTGTTTCTGTTTAGGATCAGGTAGCCAAGGATAAAGCACTGCAGAGTATAGCAGCTATGTCCTCAGCTCAGCTAATCTCAGCTACAGCCTTGCAGAATAAAATGTCATTACCAGGTATACCAAGGCCTGCCTATCCAGCAGCACCAGTGGTATGTATGAATTATAGGTCATTTTTTAAAAGCCCAGCATACAGACCAACATAGAAGTATGTGGAATGATGGTGTTCAGCTCATTTGTCATGTCTCTTTCTGTTCTTCCTAATTGTTATGCATTGGCCACAGCAGTAATCTTTGTCCTTAATTTTGTTTTTCGTCTGCTATATTACATTATTTGCTATGTCTTCTTAAGGCTGGTGCTGTAGTATGGTCATTTGCTGTAATATCTTGGCCTACTTGCTCACATATTTGTAGGAAAAGTTAACATATCAGTGTATTTATTTACTTGTTCACTTTAACCTCTCAACCAGGAAGTATTTGGCACAGTATCAGTGACCCTGGCTGAGCACAAAGCACATTTTATCTTCTTAATAACTGCAGACCACATTACCCTGATATACAGGCAGCAATTTAGAGAATAGGGTTTGGATTATTTGCCAGAGCAGCATCTCTGTATATATGTATGTAAGTAATACTCTTTGAACTCATTTAAATTCCACTGACAATACAAAGTGAAAATAATAAGAATTATTAAAAAACACTTTTTTTACAAACTGGATTAGTTGCCCATCCAATGGTATATGTGTTGTAAGTAAGCTCCGTGTGATGACAGCCAACCAACAGGATAGCATTATGCAAATGATGAACTTGGAGGGTCTATGTTTCATTTCTGGAATATACTGTGGCATCAAGCTTGTTAAAAATATAAAGATGGTACCCATCCTAAGCATTACTTTCTCCAATAATAGGTTTAGTTTTACAGTTTGGATCCATTGAACAATTTACATAGTTTCTAGTGTCAGCTTACTATCAGTGACAGCATCCTAAGTTCAACAACTGAGCCAGATTTCCAAGTTATAAAATCAAAATGGCAAGTCAGGATCAAAAGAAAAAAAATGATTTATTCAGAGTTTTCATCCCACTTATAAAATGGACTTCATCAGAATACACGTAAAAGCCAAGTGAACCAAATGTATCTGTTAAAACACATCATATGACCAATGATATTAGCATATAATAAACCAGTTATAATTTTGCTGCCTTCTTCAAAACGTTGATCAGTTAATCCTGGATAAACATTATCATTCTGTACTATCTACCAAAATAATTGTCTATATTCCAATCAATTTTCACATTCCCCCCAAAAAACTTCTGATAACTTTCTCTACCTTTTTGCATAATAAATTGTGCCTAAAGAGTACAATATTTTATTAAATATTGTAGTAGAGAGTAAATGTTCACAGATTCGCTTCTGAAGATAGCATTCTGTTTTTTCCATATAGAATGCATTGCAAGACTTACATCTGTCCAAATATGCCTCATGCCTCTGAGCAATCATGCAGCGGAAATGATCACTGAATGCAATAACTCATGAAAATGACAAACAGTGGCATTTGGTCCTCTCTCTTTGTATACATACATATATATATATATATATATATATATATACATACATATATATATATACATACATATATATATATATATATAGATCCCTGCTCAAAAGACTGAAAATCAAAATATCTAAAACTCAAAATACTGAAAATGGAATTTACCCTTTCTCCACTGTTGTGTGGTCTTGGAGTTGGTATATATAAATAGCAGGGGGTCGCCCCCACATGAAGGGTGCAAGGGGCCTTTCCCCCAGCATTAAAAATATTTTTGATATTTTCAGTTTTAGATAATTTGATTTTCAGTCATTTGAACTTCTGATCTTCTGACATATATCCATATATATATATATATATATATATATTATATATATATATTATATATATATATATATGTGTGTGTGTGTGTGTGTATATATATATATATATATATATATATATATATATATGTGTGTGTGTGTGTTCATCGTATTACACTGCTGCAGTCATTACACCTGGGTTATCCTGCCGTCAGGCGGTTCCCCAGTCGGCCTGAGTTCCAAAGTCTTGGTCCGGCGTCGGTTGCTGTCGCCTCCTCCCTGACTTCAGTGTGACAGGGGTATATAAGATGCAGCCAACGCCATTTTCTTCAGTCTTTCTTGCCGCGCAGTGCCTGAAGCAAAAGCAGTTCGCAAGTGCTGGTCGGCCGTCTCCTGAGATTTTCATTCCGAATCCAGAACCGAAGTCTTCCACAAAGCTAAGTACCCCGTTGGGGAAACTTTTTCTTGCCTCAGACCGACTGTATTTCTTGTGGGAAGCAAATACCTCATAAGGATTTCCATTCCTATTGTATCCCATGCCTAGGCCCAGACCATGACACCACTGGTTGTCGGTTTTGTGCTAGGTTTAAACGTCGGTTTGATTTTGCCCGAAATTATTTTGGTAGAAAATTCAATTATACCATGCCGTCGAAACTTCCGACGACCGGAATACACAAAAAGCGCAAAGACAAGGATAGGCATCCGAGGCCTAAAACTGACAACGAAGCCTCTTCTAGGCCAGTCGCCGGTTCTCCGGTTTTCAGCGAGGCGCCTTCACAGCCCCTGACGACCGCTTCTGTAGAACCACAGGCCGCCTCTGACTCCCACGTGGAGATGGCTGGGCCTTCCGATGCACAAGTTAATCAACCTACCGAGACTAATCATTCAGAGGGATCTGGAGTAGCTGAGCAACCCACAGCTTCAGAGGGTGTCTTCAGACCTACTCAGTTAAGCATTAAACCCTCAGCTAAGTCTAAGCCTCCTTTAAAAACAAAGAAACAAATACAGCATTCTCCAGGACAGGCCTCCATGCCTAAGAAACAAATGCTCAAAATGGCCGAAGACCTAATCACTCTGATCAGGGGGTCCCATCCCCCTCCTGATAAAAGGCCTAGACAGGATGCAGACTGTGACTCATCCGACCAGGTGTCCATATCTTCTGATTCATCCTCAAACTTAGGATACTCTTTACCCCCTTATGAGGATTCTGATGCTGAGGAATCAATTCCATCAGCCTCACTGCCTGAGGACTACTCCTTTGGGGAAACCCTACATACCATGAGGGAGCATTTCCACTGGGAAGGCCAGGATTACTCAGAATCCAAGAAAAGGCTCAGAGACTTCCTTTTATTACCTCAACACAGACCCCTTGCTATTCCGCCAGTGTTAGATATTGTGGATGATGTGTATACTGAATCCAGTTTAAATCCTGATTCCTTACCTCCAGCCCCTGTTAAACTTGACAGATACTATCTCAGAGTCCCTGACTCACATAAATTTCTGTATAAAAGCCCTGTAGCTGACCCTGAAACTATTTCTCAGGGACCCAAAGGAGTTAAGGCCTCATCAGCCAAGAATCCAGTCCCCTCTGACAGAGATTCCAGAGCACTAGACATATGGGGAAAGAAAGTATATACGTCTTCAACTTTAGCAATGAGAGCCTTAAATTGCCAGTTTCACATGCTAACAACAATTTTTACTGTCTCAGTTAAAACAAAAAATGCTTCCAGAATCAGATCCTCCTAATTTTAAAGAAATGCAGGATTTATTGCATGCAGCTGAACAAGTGGGAAAGCATACTTTGCAATGTGGTTTTGATTGTCTAGAGTCCTCCTGCAGAGCAGCAGTTACAGGCTCTGTCAGTAGAAGACATGCTTGGTTAAAAGAACATACGTTACCAGATCATGTTAAAGCAAAATTATTGGATGCACCTTTGCAGCAGGGTGTGTTAGTTGGAAATAAGGCAGAAGAGGTTTTAAAGAAAATGGAGGATAAGGCAAAATCTATGCAAACGGTGAAGGATTTCTTATAGGTTCAGCCTCCTAAATTTAGCAGAAACTGGCCAACTAAGAATTGGTCCTTTCCAATTACAGACAGACCTCAAAGGGTAAGATACAGACATCCAAGAGGTAGAGGTCAAGCACAAGGTCCTTATAGGCCTCAACAATGGGTGGCATCAGGCCAGAAAGAAGGAGAAGACAGGCCCCAAACATATAAAAAGCAGCTCCAATGACTTCCCACTACAGCTGCCAAACAAATCCCTCTTGGCAGCCCCCTTGGGAGGAAAACTGGCACTCTTCTACCACAATTGGCAAATGATCACCAAAGACAAATGGGTTCTCAACATTGTATTTCAAGGTTACAGGTTCCACTTTCACACTCTGCCAAGGTTAAAAGGAATGCCAAATCTGCCACCAAATCAATGGGCAGAGGCTCAAAAACAAATTGCAGCACTCATGGATATGAGAGCTATTCAAAAGGTACCATCACAGGAGCAAGGACAAGGATTTTACTCAAGACTTTTTCTGGTACCCAGAAAGGACAAAGCCTGGAGGCCCATTCTGGATCTTTCATCTCTAAACACTTACCTGGATGTTCCGAAATTCAAAATGTTGACATTACAGCAGCTTCTTCCCATGCTGGGCAAGAAAGCTTGGCTCGTGACTTTGGACCTCAAAGAGGCATACCTGCATGTCCCCATCAGACAAAACTGCAGAAGATACCTCAGATTCATAGCTGGTTCAATGCACTACCAATTCTCTGCACTGCACTTTGGCTTATCTACTGTGCCCAGGGTCTTCACAAAGTGCCTGGCACCAGTAATTGCATTTTGCAGACAGAAAGGAATTCAAATTTATCCGTACCTGGACGACTGCCTGATTCAAGCAGAGAGCAAGGACATTCTTCTAAAGCATCTGGCATTTGTAAAAAAGTTACTAAGTTGCCTGGGGTACACAGTAAACGAAAAGAAATCAAAACTAGTGCCCTCACAAGCGATTATATTCCTGGGTGCCAGCTTGAACACAACGGCCCAGATGGCTTATCTCACGCCAGACAAGCAAAGACAACTGACTCAATACTTTCAATTGATGGCAACAAAGACCCAACTCCCTGCAAGAAAAATTCTGCAGGCCTTGGGTTACATGGCATCCTGCATACTACTAATTCCATATGCCAAACTGCATATGAGGAAACTACAATGGTACCTAAAGAAGGTATGGTCTCAACACTGTCAAAGTTTGGAAACAGTTATACCACTAATCCCATGCCTTCAACAGGAGTTTCAATGGTGGGCTGAAGCTTGTTACCTCAACAAGGGACAGCCTTTTACACAACCCACAGCCAGGCAAACACTGACAACAGATGCATCGGATTACGCCTGGGGGGCACACAAATGTATTCAGGGCACGTGGCCCGCAGAACAAAGGCATCTTCACATCAATCAAAAAGAGATGCTAGCTGTACAAAATGCCCTTATAGCTTTCAAGGACCTGCTGCATCCAGGACAACTACTGATAAAGACAGACAACACCACAGTTATGTGGCACATAAACAAGCAAGGGGGCACTCACTCCTACCCCCTATGCAGACAAGCCACGACCTTGTGGAACACAGCTATAAACCTTCAAGTTCATCTGCAAGCACAATTCCTGCCAGGAGAGAAAAACACACTGGCAGACGACTTAAGCAGAAACATCATGGATCCCCACGAATGGGAATTAAATCCACAAATATTCAGAATGATAACACAGAAATGGTGGACCCCGGACATAGATCTGTTTGCATCCCCAATAAACTGCCAGCTACAAATATTCTGCACAAGGAGTTACCATCCACAAGCATGGAAAGTGGATGCCCTCTCATTCAGCTGGGATAACCTACAAGTATACGCTTTCCCACCACTACCTCTCCTGCCAAAGGTACTCATAAAAGCCAGGCAAGAAGAGCCAAAGATGATCCTGATTGCACCAGACTGGCCATGCCAGCACTGGTACCCAATCTTACGGAGCTTAGCACAAGAACCACCCTGGATTTTGCCTCAAATCCCACATCTGCTGACTCAGCACAACAATCAAATACTACACAGCCAGCTAAAGACCTTAAACCTAGCTGCATGGAAGATTCCTTAGTCAAGCAAGCAATGCCTCTCTCCAAAGCTGTTATGGATGTCATTCTGGAGGCCAGAAGGCCAAGTACCAGGAAAGCCTATTCGGATAAATGGAAGAGATTCTGTGCCTGGAACCACCTCATAACCTTGACCCTCTTGTCCCAAACATTCCTCAGATACTACAATACTTATCTGACATGCTGGGCAAAGGCCTCTCCTTCTCATCCATCAAGATCCACGCCTCTGCCATCTCTGCTCAATACAACATGGATCCACCAATTTTCTCTAATCCTCTGTTAAAACAGTACCTCAGAGGGGCTAAAAACATAAGACCGCCCCGTAGAGCACCTACTCCAACTTGGGACCTCAACTTTGTTTTGGAAAAACTAACTTTACCTCCTTTTGAGCCAGCTAACACAGCAGAATTAAAATATATCTCTTGGAAAACTGCTCTGCTCCT
Source organism: Protopterus annectens (assembly GCF_019279795.1). Lineage (NCBI taxonomy): Eukaryota > Metazoa > Chordata > Ceratodontiformes > Protopteridae > Protopterus > Protopterus annectens. The sequence goes on along the minus strand of NC_056745.1, from coordinate 102,155,507 downwards.
AGCAATAACATCAGCAAGAAGAGTTTCAGAATTACAGGCGCTAATGGCAGTGGAACCTTTCTTCATTTTCCACCAGGACAGGGTGTCTTTAAGAACTAACCCTACGTTTATGCCAAAGGTGGTATCCAGTGTGGCCCTAAACCAAACTATTCATTTGCCAACTTTTTATCCTAAACCACAGAATAAAGGGGAGAGACTACTGCACTCTTTGGACATTCACAAGCAGTTACGCTTCTACTTGGACAAAAACCAAAGCTTTCAGAAAATCTGAGCAATTATTGGTAGCATATGCTGCAGGAGCACAGGGAAAAAACATTTCAAAACAGACTATTTCAAAATGGATAGGACATTGTATATGTTTCTGCTACACATACCATGAAAAACCTGTACCTAGCAGCATTAGATCTCACTCCACCAGGGCAACAGCCACATCAACTGCCTACCTCAGGGGAATACTTACCAAGGATATTTTGGAAGCAGCAACTTGGAGTTCTGTACATACCTTCACCAAGCATTACCATCTGCCTCTATACTCTAAATCCAGAGCTGGCTTCGCCACTGCAGTACTGCAGGGCCTTATAGCCACCCCTAATGCCTTATAGAACCAGCCATCCTACCTCAGCTTTGGGATTCTACCCAAGTGTAATGACTGCAGCAGTGTAACACGATGAACATAGTACAGTTTTGTACCTACCATAAATGTAGATGTTCGAGTGTATACACTGCTGCAGTCCAGGTTACCCTCCCTCCTTCCCCTCTTACTGGCTGGTAAGTACCCATGTCTTCTACCCTTACTACCTATGGGGAGTATTTGCTGGTAGCTGTAAGTTGTTTTTTGCTTTTCTTCTGTATGTTTTATTAGCAATTGGAATTGTCTACCTATTTGGAGGCACCTGACATCTGGGGCAAGAAAAACTGAAGAAAATGGCGTCGGCTGCATCTTATATACCCTGTCGCACTGACGTCAGGGAGGAGGTGACAGCAACCGACGCCAGACCAAGACTTTGGAACTCAGGCCGACTGGGGAACCGCCTGGCGGCAGGATAACCCAAGTGTAATGACTGCAGCAGTGTATACACTCGAATATGTATATATATATATGTATATATATATATGTATATGTGTGTGTGTGTGTGTATGTATGTATATATATATATATATATATATATATATATCTGTGTGTATGTGTGATAATATGTACATGTATATATATATATATATATATATATATATATATATATATATATATATAAAATATAAATAGGTGTAGGGCATTGGATCAAACATCCAGTACCATGACACACACAGTAGTTTGGCATCAAAACGTCGAACAGTGTGAGTGATGCATTCTTTGCATGTTCTGGGAATTACTCCACAGTAGACTAAACCAATGGCAAGTGTTTTTGCAGGAGGCACAAGCCCCTCCCCCGCTGCATCCCACCCTCTGCTAATTATACATACACTAACTCCCTGAGGAATTGAAACATTCCCCTGACTCGGGTATTGTTGACCCCCTGTCTGTTGACCCCCTGTCTGTGTTGACCAAATGGTGTCGACCTACTGTAGTGCCCTAGATCTATACCCGTGTGTGTGTGTGTTTATATATATATGTGTGTGTGTGTGTGTGTGTGTGTGTGTATATATTTATGTGTGCTAGATCACCGACCAACTACATCGGCATGTACTACATTGATCTCAAATGGTCAAAACTAAATCGGCTGACATACCAGTATGCATGTGCCGATTTGTCACAACTATAACAGATTCAGAACTTAGCAGCTAAGCAGGTGTCAATGTTTTGAGGATATCCCCATTACACCTATTCTGTATGATCTGCTCTGGTTGCCTGTCATGGTTTGCTGACTGTGTAAAGTCTTGGTGCTCACCTTCTGTGCTCTACACAGTCTGGGTCCTGCCTATCTAAAGGAACTTTTGAAACCCTATTGTCCAATAAGACTACTCTAGTCATTTGATGCTGGGTTACTAGCAATTCTGGAGGCTTGTCTTGAAAACTCAGGCAGGATGACTTTTTCCTGTCTTGTTCCTCTCCTTTGGAATTGGCTACCATTGTTGATACAGGCATACAAGAGAGCATTGCTGTTTCAGAGAACCCTGAGATTGATTGATTGATTGATTGTGAGGCTGTACTGTGAGATTAATAAAAGGTTTTACTCCAGCTTTCAGTTCCAAAGTTTGATGTATTATACATTTTTGTTACTCTTTGTTTATTTTTCTTATTTATCTAATCATGCTACTGAATTTTACAGTTAATTATTTCTTTTGTCTGTTTTTCTTGTAAATGCTTAGATTTTCAGTACCAAATTTTAAATAAATAAATAAATAGAGAGAGTGAGGTAAAAATAAACATAAACCATTGTATGATAACAATATATAATATTCTTGTATGAACTGCTGGCTTTGAAGGTCACATGTGCTACAACTTCACAACCAGACCACACCAGGTATATCCCAGCATAAGACACACCCAGATGTCAGAAATCATGTAGATTTCAGTATTATTTCTGGTCTGAAGGCTTTACATAGCTAGCTCATTTGTCAGTTTATTAGGTCAGTAGACTTCCAGGATGTGTCATGCTTACCTTTCTCAGCCCATCTGCAGTAGAAATTACATGGAAGTTTTTAGAACCACTTTTGCAGTTTATTTATGCCTGTTCATCTAGATATATTTAGTAAGACAAAAATACAGTTTGTGGCACCATGCCATCTGTTAGAATCTCCACATGGCTGTATTCAGTCTTTAACTATCTTAGGCAATGTGATGTAGTGTGCTGCTTGTGCTGACATGACTTTGGGGAACTGATCAGTAAGGGTGCTGAGGCTTATGAAATTCTTTGTATTGCCAGTGGGCTACTTTAGTATGTTTGTTGTTAGTATTGGCCGGCCACGGTGGTACAGTGGTTAGCATTGCCACCTCACAGCAAGAGGTTCTCTGGTTCAATCCTCGGCTGGGGTGCCTTCTGTGCGGAGTCTGCATGTCCTCCCTGTGGTCACGTGGGTTTCCTCCGGGTGCTCTGGTTTCCTCCCACATCCCAAAGACATGCTGCAGGTGGATTGGACACTCTAAAATTGGCCCTAGGTGTGAGTGTGTGCGTGTGTGTGCCTTCTGTGGAAGGTTGGGTGCCGGGCTGGCAACTCGATACTGTAAAACCCCACTACCAGTCATGAACAGACAAGGTGATCCGCTGTGGCGACCCCTAACTGGGAAAAGCCGAAAGAAGAAGAAGTTGTTAGTATTCTACATATCAGTCTCAGATCTGAGCTCAGATCCCACTTTGACCATTTCTTTCTTTTGGATCTGAGGCTCAGGCTCCTTCCCCCACCCATAATCCTTTGTGTAAGGAACAAGCTACCTCGGATCTCATTTGCTGCCATCTCTGCTTGACAGGTCTTGGTGCTCAGGAGTGGTTTTTGGTTTAAAAAAGCGAAATTACTTAGATACATACTTTAACTTTTTGGTCTCTTCCTTCTAGTGTTTATGCTGTAGTGTCTTCCCCTTTTTATCTCATTCTAGTTCTTATATAGATTTTAAAAAAATAGTGTTTAGAATGTAGATTCTGTCATATTTAATACTATAGACGTTTTGCCTTTTAAGACTATCTTCTCTTCTTTTCTTCCTTTCCTTCTCGTATTGGTTTGACAGGATGGCTGATGAGTCCCCACAGTTTTAAAAAGTGTACAACTTGTTCACATAAGCTACCTAATTTGGAAAAATGTTGTTACTGCCAAGTGCCTTCTCATCTCAACGTTGCTTGCTCCATCTGAGAGGCTTTATATCAATGAGCTATTGTAGAGAGAAGAAACAAATTGATATTAAATGGTTTCTCCTACAACCCAATGTAGGAAGGAAGCCCTCTTCAGGATCGAGGAAGTTTGTGGCTGATTCTTGCCCTTTCAGTTCTTTGTCCCAAAAAAGTATGTTAAATCTAAAGAAAAAGAGAGAGAGAGGAAAGGAGAAAGACAAAGACAAAGAAAAATCAAAATCAACGAAAAAGAGATCTCAGGATCTGACACCCTCATCTGTTCCACCATCTAAGATCTCCAGACCTTCAGAACCAGTAATTATCAGATTCATAGCTTTACCCAGGTTTTCCTGGGATCCTGTTTCCCCAAGGTTCCAGTCTCCAATCCTGCAAGATAGACCGCCTAATTCTTTGAGAACTCCTCCTTCTACTTCCTCTCCTTCTTTGAGGTCAGCTTAGTTCTCCCAGAGCCTCACTGAAGCAGAGATAGGATGATGAGGCATTTTGTTTGGACCCAAATCTTGTTGGGAGTACTCCCGGCTCAGAGTACTGTTGGAACCAGAAGAACCATTTCTTCCCCTCACTCGATATTGGCTCCTTCTCTGATCTAACCTCCTTGATCAGAATCCCTGGATCTGTCTCTTGCCCAGGGAGATCTGCATCAGAGCTGACACTTCATACTTCCTTGACTCTGATGAGTTCTCTGAAAAAGTCAGCTCCAACAGTCATGGACTGGAATTCTCAGCACTGACTCTGAGGTAATTTGTTCCTTTCCATCTTTTAGGGGCATTGGCACTTGACAGTTTGGCTCTGGCGACAGCCTCAGATCCTGGCCATATAGTTTCTAGGGACAAGCCACTGTTGATAGTTTCGGCTCTAACTGCGATGCTTCCTAGATCCATGTCAAAGTTGGTGTTCAATGCTTTTGGGAGAATATTCTCTCAACCTAGAGAGAGAGCGAGTGAGAGAGAGAGGGGGCTTTCTTTTCAGAGCCAGATCAAACTCTGCCCCATAGGATTTCCCAGGATCTGTAGCTTGCTCTCCTGGCCATGTCAAGATAGCCAGTTCCAGGGACCCTCAAGTCTGTCCTCCTAAGGGAGACAATATTTGTTTCTGAGTCCTCCCCTGAACTGCCCACAGAGAAGGTTAGTAGGAAACAAGTGTAAGGGGAGACACTTGGATTCCCCTGAGGAATCCCCACCCACTGACAATGATCTTGATGAGGGAGAAGGTTCTCCCAGATCCCCCCATGAGGACATCTCATTCTGAGAGATTCTTGAACTTCTTCAAGAGAATGGGGTTGGTCCACCCAAGTGCCTTCTCCAAAGGAATCACTTTTTCCTTGAAGCTTTTGCTTCTGGCCCATCTACTTATTGGGTGGTTCCCGTAGCTGACAAGATGATTGAGATGATCTACCTGACGTCCTTCTATTCTAATGCTGCAGTATTCTTAACATGTGGGAGATCCTCCAACCTAAGTGACCTGACGGCCATCCAGCATACATCTTTTGACGACTGCAAGTACGTGTGACATCGCATATGTGGCTTGTTGTTTATCAGCCGTAAAAAGGACGTCCGCATGTACAATCCTCAGAACTTCTCTGCCACCATATAGAATTCTTGACTCGAACGTCGGTTTGCAGCCTGTTTCCATTTGCTGCTTCCACCTTTGAAATAAATGCCCCATTTTTTAGTGCTTCTTTTATTTAGCTCATGTCATCCAGGAAGGGCAAGTGTAGGTGTTAAAGGTAAATTCTACATAAGGACAGTCACGATCTTTGTCTTTTTTGTCTAGGCCGAAGTCATAACCACCGTTCCTGTGCTATTTGTCAGACCTTTGTCCCAAAGACCTTGCAAAGCTGTCTTTCATCTTTGAGTCTTTATTTAGAGAACCAATGATTGAAAAGACTAGCTAAGGATGTTATGGATGGTTCTGTGGATCCTTTGGCCAAGCCGACTTTGAAGAGGAAGGTCAGAAACCCTAGGCCTGAATCCTCTTCTGCTGAGCCTCTTTCTGCTGACATATCCCTTGAGGTTAGTGAAGACCCAGAGGTACTTTCGGAGATTGGGTCTGGTTCTGCACTGGGTAGCACTTCAGAGGCCATTAAAAAATCTGACCTAGGCATGTCCTCAGAGGCAGTGCATGCATCTGTATTGGACGGTTAAGGTGAACCACGACTTGTAGTGCTGGAAGGTCCAGAGACATTCCTCAGATTTTTGTTAGGGAAAAGGTCCCAGTGTCAGTCATTGAATGCAAACCTACATCAGGTCCTTCCACTTGCCATCAAGCAGAGGTGCATGTTAAAAAAACAAAAAAAAACAAAAAGCTAAGCATCTTCCGGCCCCCAAGTCACCTCAGTCAGATTGGGATACTTTTTCAAAGGGATTGATTAAGACTTTAATCACTCTTAAGCCTCATTCTGCTGTTTCTGCTCCCTCCTTTACTTCCTCTCCTGTTAGGAGGGTTAGAGAACAGGAGTTTTCAAAGGATGAGTCTTCATCTGATGAAAATTCCATGGAATGTACAACTCAAATGACATCTCCTTTAGAATATGCTTTCCCCGAAGAAAAATCCAATGGTGCATATTCTCCAGTGGAAAAAATCTTTTGAGGAAACTATTAACAAGATGATAGAATTATTTAAATGGGACTGCTCTCAGGTCTCTGAGGTGCAAAAAAGATATTATGACTTCTTACAAATGGAATCTCCTTCTCCTTCTGCTGTGGCACCTGTATTACCAGCATTTTTGGATGCTTTCTCTTCTGCTTCTAAGGCCCCTGATTCACAGGCTCCTGCACCTAAAAGGCCTGATAGATTTTATAAGGTGCCCAATGACTGTTGATTCCTTTACAGCTTCCCTTCAACTGATCCTGCTGTGGTATCCAGTACTTCAGACAAATCTTCCAGGTTATTACCATCCTCTAAGCTTCTTCCTTCAAGACTTGGGAAGAAAGTTTATACTTCTGAAACTTTAGCTTTTTGTGCCGTTAACTGTCAGATACACATGTCCAGATATTCTTTGGCTCTTCTTTCTCAGACCTCTCAAGCTCTTTCAGAGCTTCCAGATTCTGATATTAAAAATCAGGTTATGTCCCTTTTAGGATCTTCTTGACCTCTCAAGCTCTTTCAGAGCTTCCAGATTCTGATATTAAAAATCAGGTTATGTCCCTTTTAGGACCTTCTTCTCAGTTGACTCGTCACTCTATCAAATGCAGCTATGATGCAGCAGAAGCATAACCTAGAGCAGCTGCTTCTGGTTCTGTCCTTAGAAGGTATTCTTGATTGAGGCTTCAGCCACTGCCAGATGACATCAAAGCAAAACTGATGGATGCTTCTCTGAATAACAGTGCTGTTTTTGGTACTACAGCTGCAAACTTATTTAAGACATTATAAGTAAAGGGAAAGGAACTTCAGGACTTGAAATACATTTTTGTGTCACCTGTCCCTAAATTTCACAGAAATTTTCCTTCTAAATCCTCTTTTGTTATGAGACAGACCAGTCCTTCCTCTTTTTCATCTTCTTCCAGATCTAAGATGACTTTCTCAGACTAAAACTTCTCTTTCAGTTTCTACTCCTAAACAGCTTTTTCCAGATAAACTAGGTAGTTTGTATCTACCAACCACTTCCAAATATTACTCCTCTTTGTCTTCATCTATCCCTGTCTCTTCCAACTTGGGCAAGTATAACTCAGGATTCCTCGGATCTCTCTGTTGTCCAACATGGATAGTCATGACTTAGAAAAATCTTCCTCTTTTCAGGGGCATACCTCAACCTCCTCCAAACAAGTTTGATTTGTTTCCACAGGTTTTAAAGGATTTACTTAGTCAAGGAACAATTTAACATGCTCTTCTGGACCAAAGGGGAAGGGAGTTTTACTCAAGAATGTTTCTTGTGCCCAGAAAGGAAAGTCCTTGGACACCCATTCTGGACCTTTCCCATTTAAACACTTTTCTAAAGGCTCCTACTTTCTGCATGCTGTCTTTACAGAGTTTGTTTCCTATAATTCCTCCTCAGGACGACATGGCCTCTCCTGACATCAATGGTGCTTATCTTCACATGCCTATTCATCCTCTTTACAGGAATTTGTTACGTTTCTGCGTGGCTTCCGTGCACTTTCAGTTCTCTGCCTTGCCCTTTGGTCTATCCACTGCCCTAAGGGTATTCACAAAGTGTTTGGCCCCTGTGATTGCTTATTGCAGGGTCAGAGGTATTCAGGCATATTCATATCTGGATAATCTACTTTTTCTGTCTCCTCTTCCAGAACAGTTACTTCAAAATCTGAAGTTTGACATCTCTCTCCTGTAAAGGTTGGGGTTCACAGTAAATTTCAAAAAATCCTTCCTTTCCCCTTCTCAGGATCACATTTTCCTAGAGTACAGGCTATCACTTTCTCCTTCCTTAGTCTTCTGTCTCTTACGTCTCTAAATGCAAGAGAGTTTCTAAGACTATTGGGATTTATGGCCTCCACAAAACCTATGGTGCCACTGGCAAAACTTCACATGAGGAGGTTTCAGTGGTACCTAAAATCATTTTGCATGCAGCATGCTCATCCTCTCGAGTTTGTACTTCCTCTTCTCCCATGCCTGAAATCAGAGATTATTTGGTGGATTCGGCAATTTTCTCTGAATTCAGGTCTTCCTTTTCATCAGTCTCAACCAGCTCAAGAGTTGTTCACAGATGCCTCAGACACAGGTTGGGGGCAACCATTACATCAAAAAAGGTGCAGCATCTCTGGTCTCCTTCTCAAAGGAAGGAGCATATTAGAATCAAGGAACTGAGGGCCCTCATACTAGCTCTACAGACTTTCCATGCCATGTTTCGTCCAGGACCTCTGAAAGTGTTTATGGACAACACCACAGTTCTCTGGTATGTAAACAAGCTGGTGGGGGGGCAAAGTAATATCTTATCTGCAGATTGGTTCTGGTGGCATGGTACTTGGAAGGTCAGTACAAGTTGACTCTTCAAGCAGTTTACATTTCATCCACTCAAAATTTTGTGGTGGACACACTAAGCAGGTCCATGACTCAATCCCATGAATGGATGTTTCACAAGGATGTGTTTCTGGACTTGGTCCATCAGTGGGGTACTCCTCTAGTCGATCTTGTTGACTCCCCTCTGAACAGACAACTTCCTCTTTTTTGTACCAGAGTCCCAGGTCCTCTGGTTGGGAAGGTGGGCGCCCTGTCTTTCACATGGAAGGGGATCCTGGCTTTGACCATGTAACACTCCAGGTTAATTATTAACTTAGCAGTACTTATACAATTTGGCTGTCCGTACTAACTCTGTTAACATATCCCTTTTAACAACACTACTTCTCTATAAGTAGTTACATTCCTAGCTGCACTCTCACCACAGAGGTATTACTAACTATGCACTACTTTGCCTAAGGGATTCTCCCTGCTTAATTTCCTAACTAATATTATGTTCCTCCACATATATAAATTCAACCATACATTTGTCTGTATTCAAGTGTTTAAAGTCTTGTTCTATTTGATACTATGTAAATATTTTTGTTTTTACATTTTTATCCACTCAATGTGATGTTGTCCTATTTCGCCTTCAATCTTCACTAGTTTGGTTCTGACTCTGCCATGTACAAAAGTTCGAGGTCTTTAACTGGCTCGTGGCTGTATCCCTATCCCATCATGCCCTAGGACAGTTCTCCATTTCTTGTTTGTCGCTAACAAGATCAGGTGTTCTCCATTTTGGCTCTGACTAACTCTATATTTTTCTTCTAATATTTTTGAAATAATTGTGTTTGGTGAACTGGATTAAGATTTATAGTATTTAGTACATAGTTCTTAACTTAGTGTGTCTGATCTGTGGTTGTTGTTGCGATTGGCCATCTTTTTCTTCTTTAGGCCATTTTACCTCATCCCTATCCTTTTTTTTTCTCTTCTTTTGAAATAAGCTCATTTAAGTTAGAGAGCCTTAAAAAATGTATATATATCTCTCTGATTAATCCTTTCCCTGTTAAGCTCATTTTAGTTAGAGAGCTACCATTGGTCTGTTTAAATTAGAGGGCCTTCTTCCCTTTCCTTTCCTACCTTTTCTGTCAGATGGCAGATTGTTTTTTATCTAAAGACTGCCTTCCTTTTCTAGTTAGGTTCCTCTGCTTAGGTGTTTGATGTACGAAAAAAAATGTATTGATAGTTTTAATTTTCTTGGTTTTAGTGTTGCTTGCCATTGATATTACAATGTCTAAGGATCCTAGAGAATCCAAGCCCATGGGGTTCAAAAAGTGTGTTAAATGTAATCAAAAAATGTCTTTAACTGATGGTCACACAGTTTGTGTGTACTGTCTTGGTGCAGTCCATCTGCAGGAATCGTGACATTTGCCATGCATTCAGTAGCAGAGTGTTGTTGGAAAGGAAAAATAAGTTAATTTTGAGAAGGTTACTAAAGACTCCATTCACAGAAGCAATTGAAGAGGGTCAGCGTACGTCGAAATTACCAAAATCCCCATCTTCCAGAACAGAGACGGCAGGAAAAAGATCTACTACTTCTACTTTTTCAGAACTGACAAAGAAATTGGCTAAAGTGTCTTCCTAGGGCCCAAAGACCATCGGGCCCGAAAAACCTTCCTACTCAGCTCCTACTGTGGTTTCAGTGCCGATGGAGTTTCAAATACAGAGCCAGTCCCCGAAACTGGAGCCGGTCTCCCCAACACTGAGATCTACATTGTTCCAATGAGTCAGATCTCCCACTCCCTGCTCTCGATCATCCAGAAGCCTCTCGATGATGATGTGGTTCATGTGGTGCAGAGACTTTTGAAGACACTGGTAATGGCCAAACTACTGTCGACTCCAACCCAGAGGGATTTGGAGCCAACGAAGACCACCCCCCCATCGATTCCTCCTTCGATACAGTCCTGGACCTTGGAGCTGGAGTGTCTGGAACTGGTTGTAGTGGAATCGTTGGACCTGAGACCTGCACCAAGATCATCAGGCCTGACTCCTGCTCTGACTTCCTCAGTTCTGTCTGAACTTGAGTTGTCTGGGAGCTGACAATGTCCAGTCGGGTCTGGGAAGGAGAGTCAGGTCAGACATTGTCTGATCTGAACTTGACTCCTGGGGCTTCGGCATGGGTGAGCTCGGCTCCTACATTGGCCTCAGAGCCAACCCCCTTGGATCCAGGGATGCCTTCTGATTCTTGGGGGCCAGGAACTTCCTAGGATCAGGGGCAGGGGGCCTTCGAGGTGATGAGGAGAATGCTGTCACCACTGATGGCTCCACTCCCAGGTACAGGCATTCTTCCCCCAAAGGTGCCAGTGTCTGTCTCTGTACCAGCACATCCACACAGATGTGGAGACCCAAAGCCTCAGGATGCCCTATCAGGTGAAGCCCTCTCTTCTGAAACCTCTCCAGAATACCCTTCAAGTGATTATGCAAGAGGAAGCATTTAAACTCCCCAGAGGAGTCCATCACTTCAGATACGTACCTTGCTGAATTGGAAGGGTCCCCACGGTCACCCTCTGAGGATGTCTCTTTTGCAGACATCTTAGAAATCCCAAAGCAGAGAGGTGGCTGGAAGTCCATCAACCCTTCAAAGGAGGAGTCTGCATACCTGGAGACTTTGAGGTCTCGTCCTTCCACCTCTTGGGTGTCTCCACCTTTTTACAAATTTATGAATGTAGTTAGTCAAAGTCTTTGTACTCAGTGGAACCTGTTCCTCAGAGGACAAATAAGTTTATTTCAGCACCTTTGGACAAGGAGTTTCTTACTAAGGGTGTCCCAGTATATGTTATGGTGGTGGCGGCAGCCACCAAAAAGAAACTGTCAGAGATATCCTCGTCTGTCCATCCACTGAACAAGGAGTCTTGTACGATGGACAAATACGGAAAGTGCATGTTCTCTTCAGAGACATTTGCACTCAGATCGCTGAGTTATCTAACTCATTTTACTAGGTTGCAGAGAGATCTCCTGAAAGAGCTAGGAGATCATCTACAAGGTTCAGTAGCTGCAGGGCTTTCAGACAAGGTTTCCTCCTAGCTCTCCACCTTAAACTCTGTGGCTAACACCTCCATGAGGCTTATTTCTTATGCAGCAGATGAAGCAAGCAGGGCAACGGGTTCAGGAATTTCCCAGAGGAGACATTCCTGGATGCGCTTATGTGACTTTGTGGAGCCTTTTAAGTCTACCTTTGTTAATGCCCCCTGCAATAGTTCATCACTCTTCAGACCAAAAGTTAAGGACACACTCACCAGGTGTGAGTAAGAAGGAAAAACTCTCTGCCATAACAGTCCATTTTCACTACCTTCTAGACTTTACCCAAAAGGGTCAAAAGGTAGGAAAGATGTGGGTCTGAAAATCCCAGAGAGCTTTTCATGGGGAAGCAGTAATGGCAGATGCCATCTATGCAGCAGATGAGGGTCCGCAAAATCAGAGCAACAAGGATTCATTCAGCGGTAAGCACTTTCAGCGCTCCTGAAGGGAGGCCTGTCTGTTCATCTTTTGAGGCAGTCAGGGGTCACTTATCTTTATAGGCAGAAGCCTGGCTAGAAATAACAAAAGACAAGTGGGTGCAAAACATCGTATCCAGTGGCTACTCTATACCCTTTTCCTTCCCTGTTACAAACATAAAGAACATCCCGGACGTTCCATCCAGTCAAAGGGAACAGGCAACTCTAGAAATTCAAAAGTTGCTAGACAAAAGAGTCATCCAAACAGTCTCTGTAGACCAAATATGATCCAGAACTTACTCAAAGTTCTTTTTAGTTCCAAGGAAAACAGGGGATTGGAGACTCATACTGGATCTCGCCATATTAAACAGATCAGTAAGAAAAACAACATTCCAGATTGTAACACTGCAGTCAATATTACCATTTCTGGGAAAAGACAATTCAATGTGCTCTATAGACCTCCACCAGTATGTGTACTACCACATAAAAATGGATAGGCCATCCAGGAGTCATCTGCACTTTCGGCTGGGAGCCAGTCACTGTCAGTTTCAAGCTCTGCCCTTTGGTCTCACTACAGCCCCCAGATTGTTCACCAAGTGTGTGGCAGTGGTTACGGCTCACTTGAGACGTCTGGGACTCCTAGTATTTCCATATCTAGATGACTGGCTCCTAACACACTGAGCATCTACTACTAAAAGCAAGATACACCACATTACTTCTGTGTTCTCACCTAGGAATCACGATAAATTACAAAAAATCTGCCTTGCTGCCATCTCAGCATATCGTCTTTATAGGGGCACATCTAGATACGGCAAAGATGATGGCAAAACTTCCTCCAGAAATAGTTTTAGTTCTGCGACATCAGTTCTTAAACCTCCTTTCCAAGAAAAGGGTACAGGTGAGAAGATTACTGAAAACCTTGGGAACCATAGCAGCAGTGATAAATTTAGTTTAATTAGCATGCATGCACATGAGAATTCTGCAGTGGCTACTATTCACTCAGTAGTCATTATAACAGCTACCCATGTCTCACCAAATTCTGATAACAGACTCCTGCAAGAAAGACCTTCGCTGGTGGCTTCACTCCACTCAAGTGACATCAGGTCGTCCCTTTCTCCTTCCACAACCTTTAGCTACAGTAACCATGGACACCTCCCAGATAGGGTGGGGGAGGCATTATCTGGGCAAGACAGTCCAAGGTACTTGGCAGGAACATCAGGCCCATTTGCACATCAGTATCCTAGAGATGAGAGTGGAGCTTTTGACATTGCAGGCACTTAAGGACTCAGTTCCGCTGGGGACTATTGCAATTCAGACAGACGTCAGCTGTTTGGTACATAAACAAGGATGAACTGGATCCTACCCCCTTTGTCGAGAGGCCTGAAGAGTATGGCAGTGGGCATCTTCCTCCCATCACTTTGTGATAGCAATGCACATCCCGGGGAAATCCAACGTGATAGCAAACAAACTCAGCAGTGCGATTCTGATGCCTCACAAGTGGTCCTTAAAACAAGAAGTGGTGGAGATGATTTTTCGCAAATGGGGCCAGCTTTGCTGTGACCTTTTTGCCACATTCATGAATGCCAAATGCAGCAGCTTTTTTGCCCTAATCCCCCCTCCAAGGGTGTCACCAAGGGGTGCACTTGTACACCACTGGCCCTTGGGTCTCCTCTATGCCTTCCCTCCCTTTCCCTTGATACCCAAACTTCTTCAGAAAGCCAGCTCATTGGGAAGCAGTCTGTTTCTAATTGCCCCATACTAGCCTCATCAAATTTAGTTCCCCTTCCTTTGGCCTCATCTCCAGGAGGAGCCATGGATTCTCGACCCAGTTCCAGACCTTCTGACTCATACTTCGGGAACACACCACCCCTCTCTTCAGACCCTCAAATTGACAGCTTGGCTGCTCCGATTACAAATATAGCCAGGCTCCCTAACCTTTCCCCTTCTGTCAGACATATCTTGATCTCGTCTCATAAGGCTTCAACTAGAAAACTTTACATGAGCAAATGGAAAAGGTTTTTTTCCTGGGTATTAAGTAACCACATTGATCCCTTTTCTGCTCCTGTAGGCTCTATTCTTGAATTTCTAACAAAGCTATTTCATGAAGGAGCAGCTGCAGCCACCATTCGAGTCCAGTTAGCAGCGATATCAAATTTTCATATTAGCAATTTAGCCCCAAATTTGATGTCTCACAGACTATGCAAATCCTTCCTGAAGGGCATGATTTTACTAAGACCACCCATTAAGACCACTCAACCATCATGGGACCTAAACTTTGTTTTGTCATGTTTGATTCTTCCCCCATTTGAACCTTCACCATCCTGTGATCTAAAGTTCTTGACATGGAAAAAAATTATTTTGGTTGCCATCACTTCTGCGAGAAGGGTATCAGAGCTGCAAGCATTATCGATAAAGCCCCCGTACATGCTTTTCCACAAAGACAGGGTATCCCTTTGAACAAACCCATCCTTATACCAAAAGTATGCTCACACTCTAATTTAAATCAGTCCATAGAATTACCAGTGTCCTTTTTCCAACTATGGCAACAAGACAGGATATATGCTACACCAACTAGATGTACACAGGCAATTAAGTTTCTACTTACATAGGACAGAGGACTTCGTAAAATCTGAACAACTATTTGTTTCATTTTTGGAAGCTAAAAAAGGTGCTCCTGTCTCTAAGATCACACTTTCAAAATGGTTATCAGATTGTATTACCTTTACATACAAATCTAGCAACAAAGATCTTCCTTGTAAAGTCAAAGGTCACTCTTCAAGAGCTGTAGCAGCTTCTTCTGCTTTTTGTGCTAGACTATCAATTTATACCATGTGCCACTGCAACATGGCCAAGGCCTGATACCTTTATCAATCATTACAAAGTGGATTTGGCCTACAGGAACAGGGCCTCCTTTGGGTCCACTGTTCTGAAGAATATTCTCCCGTGAGCCGCCCAAGAAATTTGGTGCTAGTGATGTGGTCCCAACCAGTGAAGAATGAAGGTGAGATAGGACAACATCACAAAGAAGTTATGTGTTCACCATAATGTTCCATGTGTCTATCTCACCTTCATTCTTGCATCCCACCTTCCTTCCCCCAGCCATTTGGCTTCTGGAGAACCGAATGGTCACATTTGGCAAATAATGTTCTCTGACCATCTTCACTGTATATAAAGTGTCAAATAGTCCATTGGAAAACTTTTATTATCAGCAAACAAGATCTGGGGAACTCTCCTAGGGCATGATGGAATAGGGATATAGCCAGAAGCCAGTAGAATACCTTGAGCTTTTGTACACAGCCAAGTCGGAACCAAGGATCAGTTCCAAACCTAACTAGTGAAGAATGAAGGCGAGATGGACAACACACACACATGGAATGTTATGGTGAGTACATAACTTCTTTTTTTTGTCAATTTTGTTTATAATTTTTATTACTTGTTGTGATAGTTTGTATATAAGCTTAGACTGGAGCTTTTCTCACAGGCCTCCTCTGAAAATGGGGACTTTCACAGTCGGACCATCCCAGAAAACAAATGTAAAATAAAGTAAGCAAATAAATAAATAAATAAATGTTTCTTGATGCACCCTCCCCCCACCCCCTTCCTGTTATTCACAAAGTTCTGCTCAAGATTCAGAAGGACAAACCAAAAATCTTACTGGTGACTCCTTTTTGGTCAAGACTGCATTGGTTCCCTCTTCTTCTGCATTTAGTCAAGGGGAAATCATCACAAGTTACCTCACAGGGTGGATTTTCTCACACAGGACAAGGGATCTCTGCTTCATCCACATTTGTCAACTTTACAACTGACTCTGTGGGTGATAAATTGTTACAGCTGACTCTGTGGGTAATAAACTTTTGATTCCTTTCATAGGTGCCTACTAAGTTTATGGCCCTGGGGCCTTTACAAGCCTATCCCATAGAAGTGCCCTGGCATTGTGCTGCCTGTCGTTAGTTCCCAGTACCTCTATCAAGTAGAGCCACTGGAGTGATCCCTGGGGTGAACTTTCTATTTCTCATCCACTCATCAAAATTTCTCTTGAAGAGGGCTAGTAAGGTGCTTTACTTGACATATATGGAAAGTCTATTCCAGAGCATGGGCAGTCTCTGGGTTATGAACCTGTCCCTCCAGCATGTTATGTTGATTGTGGTAATGAGGTTGAGGTCTCTGGAGCGTGTGGTGCGCGGGGATCAGGATTTCTTTAGATGTAGCATTTCTAACAGAGCCGGGTCAGACATGGCTTTGTAAGTCGAGCAGAGATTGCCTCTTAGTAGATAATATGAGACAGAGAATAGATGGAGTTTTTTGAGTCTGTCCATGTAAGATGTGTGCTGAAGGCCTAGGATCCTCTACGTGAGGTACTTTTGTGGCCTCTCCAGCTGTTGCAGGTGTCTAGCGAAGTACATGCCAAATGGGGAATTATAGGTCTAATGAAAGGAAGAGTAGAGAGAAATGATGACCTCTTTCTTCCTGAATGCAAATCCCTTGTTAATGAGATGTGCCACATAGGACTTTCTGACCACAGTGGCAGTGTGGTGGTTGAAAGAGAGGTTGCTGTCAACCTGTGTCCCCAGATCTCTTATAACACCTTTAGTGTTCAGTGGGCTCATTTGGATGTGGTAATTAGTGGGAACTGAATTTTTCCCAAAGGGGATGATAACACATTTTTTGGCATTAAGCTTAAGGCCATGGTTTTGACACCAGTCATTAGTGTCAGTGAGGACTTTCTGTAGGGTGTCTGCATCACTTGGGGAGTTAATAATGGCTCCCAGCTTGCAGTCATCTGTGAATTTGGTCCCTCTATGTTGGCCTGGACTTCTGAGAAGTAGATGCCAAACAGGAGAGGACCCAGGACTGATCCCTGTGGGATTCCACTCGTGACTGGTTGGCAGTCTGACTTCGAGTCCGCTACTTTCACACTGTGGCTTCTATCTGTAAGCCAATCTGCAACCCACCTAATGATATAGGGGTTGATGTCTAGTTTGCTGAGTTGATCAATAATCCCTGAGTGGGGAATGGTGTCAAAGGCCTTGGCCAGATTGAGGTAGGCTGTATGAACTGCCTTACCTTCATCCGCCACTCTGGTGACTGACTCAAAGAAGTCAACCAGGTTGAGTAGGCATGATCTACCTTTCACAAAACAATTGTGTGGGATCTAGAGATTAGAGATTCCCTATATCCTTGTTATTTAGGTCCATGATGATAGCCTTACATATCTGACTCATCAGGCTAATGAGGTGATAATTTCCAGGGTCTGTAGTCGCTCTCCATTTGGTAGGGACAAAGCCTAAGATGAGGCTGTGAGTGAACAGAGCACACAGATGTGGTGCCAGTTCACTTTGTAATTCATTTAGAACACAAACAGAGATATTGTTGGGTCCCATGGAAGCTGTATTCTTGGCCTTAGACAGTGCAGTTTAACCTGTGCTGCAGTACTGCTGGGTGCCTGGCATTGTTCCAATATTGAGATTGTTCCTTTGGGGGGAGGGGTAAAGTTAGCACTGAATCTGTTGGCCAGTATGTTGGTAATATCTGTTGGCTCAGTATAGGAGATACCATTGTGCAGTAACTCAGAGCAAATCTGGGTATTGCCATGGAGATTCTTGATATAACTATAGAAGGCTTTATGGTTGTTTTAGTGTCTGCTTCATTTCTGCCCTCATGGCTGGCTTTGGAGGTTTTGTTGAGGGATCTCAACTTTTTGTTGAGGCTAAGGGAATTTTTCCAGTCTTGGGACTTAACCTTTTTCTGCAACAGTTTCTTCCTTCTGTTGTAGAGTTTATTAATGGGAGGGGACCACCAGACTGGCTTCCTTTTTTTGGAGGAGGACACCTTGGTTCTGTTGGGTATGGCTAGTTTCATGCATTTATGTACGTGTTTGTACAGTGCATTGGTGTATGACTTGGCAGTCATGCATCTATTTTCCATTGACATGGGTGCTGTGAAGTTAGCCACCTCTGTTTTTAGGAGTCCAAAGTCAGCTTTGGCAAAGTTTTTCATGGTGGATACCTTTGTGGGGGGGGGGGGTGAGTGAGATGTGGATTTCCGTGGTGATTAGCTTGTTGTCGGATCAAACCAGGGAGGAATTGACTATATCTGACACCTTTTTTCCTGAGGATGTGCTTAGGGTACCGCAAGAGGCCAGAAAACCCAATACTAGAAGATCTTACTTATCTTAATGGAAGAGAATTTCTACTTGGTGTCTTTCACATAATCTGGATCCACTGTTGGTGGATATCCCAGTTGTTCTTTCCTATTTGTGTGAGTTACTTAAGAGTGGTTTGGCTTATTCCTCAGTAAAAATTCACTTGCCTGACATTTCTGATTGTCTGTCATTGGTTCATCCTTTGGCTTCTAGACTGGAAGTAAAACTTTTTCTCAAAGACGTCCTTCACATTAATCCTCCCAGAAAACCATTTCAGCCTGCTTGGGATCACATTATGTTTTAGAGAAGCTTACTGTAGCAACTTTTGAACCTGTAGCTTCATCTTCCTTAACATTTTGTACCTGGAAAATTTCTTTTACTAGCCATAACCTCTGCTAGGAGGGTATCTGAGATCCAAATGTTAATGGCTTCTCCACCTTTTTCTTGTTTTTCATAAGGATAGGGTCTCATTGCTACTAATTCTTCCTTTATGCCCAAGGTGGTGAATGAGTTGTCTCGTAATCAATGTATTCAATTGTCCACTTTTTTTCCCTTCTCCACAATTCTCCAGTGAGAGGATCTTACACACCTTGGATGTGCATAGACAACTCAGATTTTATTTGGATAAGACTAAGGCTATCAGGAAATCTGATCATCTTTTTGTTTCTTTTCATCCAGTGCACTGGATTTGCCCGTTTCCAAGCAGACTGTTTCCTCTTGGATTACTAAGGCTATTTTGTTTTGTTATGTGTTTCATGGTAAGAGTTTCCCTGTTCCTGGTAAGGTTCACTCCACTAGGTGTGTTGCTTCCTCTGGTGCTTTCTTTAAAGGTTTGGATACTAACAGCATTTTGGAGGCTGCCACTTGGTCTTCTGTTAATACACTCACCGCACATTACAAGCTGGATAGTATTTCTAAATCCAGGGCTGTTTTTTCTAGAGACATTCTTTATGGTTTTGTAGAAAGTTCCACTGTTCCTACCTCCTCCCAGGTTTCCTCCTAAGCTTTAGTACTCTCCCACATGTTGAGAATATTGCAGCATTAGAATAGAAGGACATAGAATAGTTGTGCAAAATCTTACCATAGACTTAAAAGTCCTTCTCTTCTATGTTGCAGTGTCCTATCCCTCCCTTCTTCCCCCTCTACCTTATTATTTTCCTTGGATGGTATATTATTTTCCTTTTTCCTTAAACTGGTGCTCCTCCTGGGGCATTTCACTTTTGGGGATTGTACATGTGATGTCATTTTTATGGCTGATGTTCAACAAGCCACATGTGCAATGTCCCATGTATTTGGAGTAGCTAAAAGCTGTTGTATGCTGGCTGGACATTGGGTTGCTTAGGGCGGAGGATCTCCCGCATGTTAAGAATACTGCAGCATTGAAGAGAAGGCAATCTAAGGTTATGG
Source organism: Protopterus annectens (assembly GCF_019279795.1). NCBI lineage: Eukaryota > Metazoa > Chordata > Ceratodontiformes > Protopteridae > Protopterus > Protopterus annectens. The sequence goes on along the minus strand of NC_056745.1, from coordinate 102,135,795 downwards.
TAAGATTTTACACAACTATTCTATCTCCTCCCAGACTTGGAAGGAACCAGACATAGCTGAACTTATCCCCAGTGTTAAAGTCATAAATAAATAACATTAAGAATTTACCTTTTATGCCTCTAGTCAGCAGGATGTGCAAACAGAAATTTTTATTTTTACAGCGCTGGGAGTTAGTCTTCATAATTCTTGATGAAGCATTCTCACTTTACATAACAAAAACTGTAATTTTATACATTTTCTTATCAAACTTCTCATGCAATTTCATGATGTTAAAATGACTGTGTCCTATAGAAAACTTTGCAAATGTCCTCATCCCTCGTGATTTTCACCTCAGACTTCACGTGAACACCTTCCTATACATGATTCACCTGCTTCCAAGGGGTCTTGTTTCTGACCTTGGATGTTTCAAACTTACCCTAGCAACAATGCACTCCTAGCCCGGAGGAGTCAGGCTAACAAATTCCTTTTTGTAATAACTACATGCCTCACTTCATGCAACACATACTATTCTCTCTTACTACATACTAAAAGAATGCAGTTTAAAAGGAACAGTGATGTGGCTTATGATGCTGTATTTTTCCCAGCCCTGTATACAAATTATATTTGCTTTTTAACAGTCATATTATAGCATCATTATTAAACTGAAATTAATATACATTTTAATAAGCTGGTATTGTCCCATAACAGTTTTCTTCGTCTGACAACTATCAGTGTCATAAAAATATAATTATATGTATGGTATTTTTTTTTAACTTGATAAAATACGCCTCAGCATCATAGTAGTCATCATAATTTTTTTCAAAATAGAACTGTCATTGATTTGTGCATGCAGTGGCATTTCATATGCAGGTGAGGTTAAACATTTTATCACAGCCTTTAGAATAGAAAATGCTAAAATGATTACCAATATAATAAAACATACAATGGCAATACCCTGGATTATGCTAGTTTTCAAGTTACTAAAACTACTGCCCAACCAAGTGTCCAATTTGTGGATGTGCTGTCCAACTCTTTGGCCTTTTGTTCCATGAAGTTTGACAGTTTTTTCTGTTCATTATGATAGTCACTAATATATGAACAGCAATGACTCCTTATGAGGGCACATGACCCCCCTTTTGCAGCAAGCTTGATGTCAAGTACCATTCTATTCTGTAACACCACAGGTTGCATTTTAGTCATTTCTCGATTTGCCATCTTGATGTGATGAGAAGTTTTGTTGGCCACCTCTTGTAGAATTTGAGCAAGCATAGTGATTTCAAACATTGTCCTTTGCACTCCATACCCAGGATTAAAGACTGAAAATACTTGCTCTGCCCAGTGGATTGCTTGCTTATTTTTTAGTCTACCTGTTGGTGGGGTTTTGAAATGTTGAATAGCAGAATTATATAGCCTACAAAGCAACATTTAGACCAGTCTGTAGGCAACCAGGGGTAGGCATGATTACCACAGATGTAGTAATGGTCACTTATGCCCATGCCACACCCCCAGTCATAGCTTTTTAAGTGCAAAGAGTTTAACAAGCTTTCATGCCTGGTGTCATTACATTTGCTTTTCTCTACTGGTACAGTCCCATTTCTGGCATAACGTGTCTCCATGTTGTGTGGTTGCAAGTTGAAGAGACACAACTTTTGAAATAAAACAGTTACATTATGCCAGGTTAAGCTATTGTCATTAAAGTCCTTTTTAAATGACATCTATGATGCAGGGATGGGAATCATGGGAATCCCTGCCTTGGAATGATGAGGTATATGCGAACATATCCAGCAAGAAACTTTTCTCTCGACCAGTTTATAGAAGGGAACAGCAGCAGAAACAAAGCAAAAGTACCTGTTGTCACTAGATTCATCACAGACTGCTACTGAAGTTGACCTTCTCACTGGGCAGATGATTTATCTGTCACACCTTGATCTCCCTCTTTTGGCTGTGATGATTCATCTGGGGTCCCCACATGACAGGTCTTCTTGCAATGAGATGGATGGATCAACGGTGGTAGTCCTGCACAGCGAACCGCAGTCAGTAACAGGACCTGAAAAGGCCCCTTCCACCTCAGACTGAGGCAGTTTTTCCTCTGGAAATTTTTTTTATGTAGACCCAATCAGCCAGTTGTAGTTGATGACAGGGTTGGTCAGGAGGCTTTGCTAATGCTGCTTTTACTGTTTGATGATATTGCTGCAAAATTTTGAGGAGTCTCCTACAATAACAAATCAGAGCATCATCTGACAAAGTTAAATCAGCATTTTCCACTGGAGGGGTAGCTGGAAGGGCCATGGGTCTTTTCATTAATATCTCATATATACTCACTTTCCTGGTGGCATTCAGTTTGGCCCTTATACTCATTAATGCAAAGGGAAGGGCTTTGGAGCACTTTAAGCTGGTTTCAGCACAAATCTTTGAAATTTTATTTTAAGGGTCCTTTTACCCTTTCAACTAATCCAGATGACTGGGGATGGGTGGGACAGTGAAGACTTAAGTTAGTATTTAAAGCTTTACATAACTCTTTAAACAGATTATTATTGAAATGAGTTCCCTGGTCACTGTTAATAATGCTGGGTATACCAAATCTTGGTATATAATCGGATATTTTTTTAATAACTGTGACTGCATCAACTTTGCGACATGGGTAAGCTTTCACCCATGCTGAGAACATACACACTACCACCAAAATAAATTGTAAATGATTAGTCTTAGGCATCTGGATGAAATCCAGCTGTATATTAACATAAGGTCCCCAGGGTGGAGGTAAACATGCAGATTTGCTGTTGGCATGTTTGCTTATGTTATATTCCAAACAAATAACTACAATTTTGTATATACTGAATTATCAAAGAGGAGACATGAGGGGCATACCAACTTTGGATAATTGATTAAATAAAGATGTCTTACCTGTATGGTTCGGTAGATGGTCTGCCCTTACCAGGTAAGGTAAGGTAGCAAAGAGGCAGGTACCACCAGTCGGCCATCCAGATGTCACAATATGCCATCAGAGGATTTTCTACATCCATCCTTGAGCCACCTCAGAACTTCTCCGTCTGATGCTTCAGCTTGAAAGGCTGACAACTTTGCAAAATCAAGCACATTATTACTGTTGTAGTTCGTTGCTGTCAACATGCAAAGATGTTTACAACAATTTACTACTGCTTAATATTTAGCAGCTTGGTCTGCTAAGTTATTGTCCTTTGTTACAGCATCCATTCCTTTTTGATGGGCACAACATTTGATTACAGACAGCTTTTTAGGTAACAACAGTGCATTTAACAATGATTTTATGTACCCTGAATTTTTAATTTGATTTCCTGAAGAGGTTAAAAACCCTCTCTCTCTTTCCAAAGTTGCCCAAAGTCATGTACCACCCCAAAAGCATAACGGCTGTCTGTAAAAATATTGGCCACCTTGTCATTGGCTAACTCACTGGCTTTTTGCAAAGCCACTAGCTCAGCTCTTTGAGCAGAGTGAACACCCCTAATCTTTGTTGCAACAATATTGATGTTCATCGTGTTACCCTGCTGCAGTCATTACACTTGGGTTATCCTGTCGTCAGGCAGTCTCGCAGTTGGCCTGAATTCCAAAGTCTTGGTCCGGCGTCGGTTGCTGTCGCTTCTTCCCTGACGTCAGTGCACCAGGGGTATAAAAGAGGCGAAAAGAATCCAGCACCCTGAGCATGAGTAGCAAACAAAGTTTATTATAAACCAGACCGGTTTCAGCAACTAGCTTTCTTCAGTGGCTGATTTTACAACATCACAATGAGTCATATATATAGGAAATATAAAGCAGGTGACCTGACATCACTTCCTGTATTCACACAATATAGCCACAAAACATAAAAAATAAGAGTTAAATTAATATTTGACAGTAAATATTTCCCAAAAATAAAACATTTAATTATATTTGAAAAATATATATTATTTAACTACAACCATCCATGATAAAATAATATGGAATACCATGTAAATGCTAGTAAATGTAATAACAAGCATTCAAAATATATAATTATTGACCAAAAAAAATGACCAAAAAATCTTTTAAACACGGTGCCATTGTTAATATAATGTGATGAATAACACTGAGTAAATCATTGTAGTTTATCATTGAGACCTGGTGGGAATAAGCCACCTAATTTCACTATCCATTTGGTCTCTTTGTTATCCAATATTTTATGCCATCCTGTTTTGTACATTCTGTTGCCAACAATTCTGTCAATACAAACAAAGGAAAAATGGGCCGTTTTGTGTATAATGGAATGTTTAAATAATGCATTATTATTACCATTCTTCCTGCGGACAAGGGTGGGGCCATTGTGATGATTAACTCCAGTTATTACTGGGCTGAAGGATTAAGACAAGTGTCCAACACTCAGCATTATTTACAGATGCCCATTGACCCCACGCCCAATTTCAAAAAAGAAATTGATGATTTTTTGCAACTCGCAGTTGATGAAGGCATCATCGGTACTAAATCTAAATTTCATCTTACTGTCCAGGATCCAGCCAAGCAATACCTGTATTTACTCCCCAAAATTCACAAATCATATTCTACACCTCCAGGGAGACCTATAGTGTCAGGTATGGGTTCATTGACGGAACCTCTGTCTGCCTTTCTCACTCAATATCTCAAACCTTTGTTACGTTATATTAGGGCCAGATTACAGGATACTACGGAGTTTCTTCAGATTGTTTCTGAATCACAGCTCGAAGAGCACTGGATGATGTGCACTTTAGACGTTACATCATTATATACCAGTATACCACATTGGGCAGGGTTAACAGCTCTTGAATATTGGTTACAGAAGATTAATATCTACAGTTCTGGATTTAACACCCTATTGATTTGCATGGCGGAACACGTTCTTACCAAAAACGTGTTCTATTTCAAAAGCAATTTTTACTGGCAGATACAGGGTACTGCGATGGGTGCGTCTTTCGCACCCATTTATGCAGATCTCTTCATGGGATATGTGGAAGATCAAATTATATACAACGAATTGCACAACCTATAACTGCCAGATATGGATATCTGGAGACGCTATCTTGACGATTGCTGGCTAGTTTGGAAAGGAGGAATTGAGTATCTCCAAGAATTTGTTGAATATTTGAACAGCAATAAATGGGGTGTTAAACTTACAGTCAATTATGATGCACAAGAAATGGATTTCTTGGATGTACACCTTTCTCGAGAAGTAGATAATACACTATGTACCACAGTACACAGGAAATATCCACAATATAACAGTTTACTACATGCTTCTAGTTTACATCCCAAACACATCATCAAGAACATTCCCAAATCACAGTTCATTAGGATTAAGAGAATTTGTTCATCGAACCATGATCTTAAATGTTGTCAGGATGATCTTTCCAACAGATTTACCCAGAGGGGTTATCATATTTCAGACATTCACTCAGCAGTTGGCATGATTGCCAACTTGTCTAGGGATTCCCTGTTATGTTACAAACCTAAGGCTGTTCAATCACCTGATCAGACACCGAGATTAGTTACCACTTTTGGTAGAAAAACCTATCAACTACAAGACATAATCAATCATCACTGGAACATATTAACTAATAACAAACATCTAGCAAAATGGCTAGATGACAGATGCCTTTTCTCTTACAGGAAAGGTAAAACCCTGGGATCATATTTTTTGCATTTTAAAAAACTCACTTCCTTGGAAGTTTCCAAGATTCAAACCACCATTTTAGGGGACAAACTAACAGGTTGTCACCCTTGTGGTCATTGTGTCTTTTGCAGATTTGTTTTTACAACCAAAGAATTCACTAGCAAAAACACAGGCAAGATTTACGATATCAAACATTTTGCCAATTGCAGCACGGACTGGGTGATCTATTTAGCTACATGCACATGCAGGGCCTTCTATATTGGACAAACATCCAGACAGTTTCGTATTCGCATTTCTGAACATTTGGGGGATATCAGAAATGCCAGGCAAACCAATGCATTATTTAAACATTCCATTATACACAAAACGGCCCATTTTTCCTTTGTTTGTATTGACAGAATTGTTGGCAACAGAATATACAAAACAGGATGGCATAAACTATTGGATAACAAAGAGACCAAATGGATAGTGAAATTAGGTGGCTTATTCCCACCAGGTCTCAATGATAAATTACAATGATTTACTCAGTGTTATTCATCACATTATATTAACAATGGCACCGAGTTTAAAAAATTTTTTGGTCATTTTTTTGGTCAATAATTATATATTGCCTGCCTAACAGTATATAGTTACTGAATGTTATTGTGCTACTATACTACTTACTTAGTGTAATTTCTTTCTCTGCTTGTCTTCTCTTCTCCAGCTTTTATCAACAGTACCCTCTGTGGCTCTGCCTGGCCTGAATACCTACACCCAAAGCTTTTTCCAACAAACTCATCTGCTTCAACCCTTGTACAAGAATAGAATTAACCCCTTCCCAGAAGGTTATGAAAGTATGTATTTAGGCTGCTAAACCTCTATACTAGATAATTTCCCAGAGGCCGACTAGGTGTTCAGTAAGCTCCCCTACCAGGAAATACAACAGCCTACCTACTTTTGTCTTTCTTCACTAGTTCTCCTTGTCCTCTAAGTTGCCCTGCTAGGGAATTTTCCTTCCACTGGCCTAACTACCTCCCATTGGGATCTGTGTACTGTGCATCTGCTTATACTATACTCTATTACATCTTACTAGTCCTACTATCAGCATTCACTTACCTGCTGTTTTCCTACCTGGCTGATTGTCTCCTCTCAGCTCTCTTCTACTCTTTTGGCTCATCCCGCTCCGTTCGCCCTGCGGGCTCACTCCGCTCCCCTCCCTGCCCCCTAATCCCACCTGCCCCTGGGACCTCTACATTTATTCCCACATAGCCACACCCTACACATTCTTCACCAATCAGAACTTCCTCTCTCCACCCAATCCACAACAATCCACCCCCATACCCACCCACTACCTCTCTGAATATATTTCTACTATATAGTGTCTTTAACTCAATGTAACAATGTCCCACACATACCTCCCTCTCCTACTAATAACTCTGCTAACTTCTCTATCCTCTACCTACATCATAACCAACTACGAACAGCCACTCAGTCCTAATGTTAGCATCACACATAAACATACCCTAACTACCCCCCCATCAACACTTACTACATATCTCAGTCCCATATACAACAACTCATATCTGGAACCTAAATACCATCGTCTCACACACATCAAATACCTTCTTCATACACTCTCAAAACACATCCACTGCTTCAAGCCCTCACAATTAACTTACCTTACACAAGTTCTGTCATTAATAGACGGAGATATACACCCTAACCCAGGCCCAGACACCTTACTACTTCCCCCTATCACCCAACATAAGAAAAATATGTCTAAACCACATCCTAACCCTCCCAGATCTCTATATATAGCTCATCTTAATATCCGTAGCATTTGTAATAAAGTTACTGCTCTTCATGCCCTAATAGAAGTTCAACAATTTGACATTCTCTGCCTTACCGAAACCTGGCTCAAACCCACTATAAAAGACAATGAAATTATCCCCCCGGGCTATAACATTCTAAGACATGACCGCCCTAATAAAAAAGGTGGTGGAGTAGCTATACTATACAAAACTGGACTTGAAGTATGTAAAGCAATTCATACCCCTCCAATTGACACTAATACTGAAATAATTATCTCCAAATTCTCCCTCAATCCACACAAAACCATTAATATTATCTGCGCTTATCTTCCCCCAGGTAACAATCCCCCTATATTAGAGAACCTACTTAACTGGTTCTCAATCAATCTCCCTCAAGAAACGATATTATTAGGTGACTTTAATATCGATTGGAACGTATGCAAACAACTTAATCCATCTACCCACATCAACCTCCATGGTTTCCATCAAACCATTAATTCAACAACTAGAACAAATAAAAGCAATAATAAAGAGACCATACTAGATTGGATCTTAACTAACAGCCCCCAACAAAAGTATTCTACAGGAACCCTCCCAGATGACCTTAGTGACCACTCTCTAACTTTCATTATTAGGCATAAAATACAACTATCAATACCTCCCCTTATCCGCTTATCTCGCAGCAAAAAAAATTTCAATCCCCATCAATTTCAATATGAACTTAGCCTAGTTAACTGGTTACCTTTACAAACCCTCCCAATGGATGACGCTGTCAACCATTTTAATCATACCTTTCTCACTATTCTAGATCATCATGCCCCCATGCGCTCTATACGCATAAAATCTAAGACAGCACAATGGCTTACAAGCAATACTAAAAAACTTATCCTTACTAGGAACAAAGCCTGGACTAAATGGCGAGCCACTAAAGACTCCTTTGATCACCTTAACTTCAAACAAGTAAGAAACAGGACTAAATTAGCTATCATACAAGATAAAAAAAACTTCTATACCCAGTTACAGCAATCCTCCCAACACCAACCACAAAAATTCTGGAGATCTATTAACACACTATTATCCCCTGGCAAAGTTGAAACTCCCAATCCTCTAGGCTCCAGCCCTGACTCTCCCCTACAAACAGCAAATGAATTTAACAACTTCTTTACCTCTACAATACTTAAACTAGCCAACCAACAAAGCCCTGACCCTGATCTATTAGGAAACCCAAACTGTACCCTACCACCATTTCAACTGCAACCTATACCCACCTCCCATATTCTAAACCTACTTCAAAAACTGAAACCTTCTACCCCCTCAGCCGACAAAATACCAGCTGAATATCTCCAGCTAGGAGATAAAGCTATTGCCTACCTGATCTCTATACTCATCAATAGAACCATAAAAGAAAGTCCAATACCTTCACTCTGGAAAATCTCCCACATCATCCCTCTCTTCAAAGGAGGTGATTCTTTTGAATATTCCAACTACCGCCCCATAGCACTGCTATCTCCTCTTGCTAAAATAATGGAGAAATGTATCCACAAACAATTACTTAGTCACCTCCTAAACAATAACCTCCTCGCAAACTGCCAACATGGATTTCGTCCCTACCATAGCACCACCACAGCCTTATTATCCTTTATTGACTCCATTAATACAAACCGAAATAATAACCTACTCTCATCAGCATTTTTTGTTGACCTGTCAAAAGCCTTTGATATGGTGAACCACCAACTACTCCTACATCGCTTAAAATCTCTTTCTCTTGACACTGTTGCCTTAAACTGGTTTTCCTCCTATCTTCAAAATCGGAAACAAGCAGTGTTATGGAATACTAATCTCTCCGAACTTCTGCCCACCACTCTGGGAGTCCCTCAGGGCTCCATCTTGGGTCCTCTTCTATTTTCCATCTTTATCAATGACCTACATCTTGTCACCCCTCTAACTACTTGTATCCAATACGCTGACGATACCACCATCATTTGCTCAGCCACCACCCAAACTGGCCTACACTCACTTACCCAAAAAACTTTCACCACCTTAGAGCAATGGTTCTCCAATCACTGTCTCCTCCTAAACCCTAAGAAAACTAAACTTCTCCTCTTCCTACCCACACACCAATCCCCCTCTATCAACTTCTCTCTCACCTCTAACAATGGCACCCTTATCTCTCCTGACCAAACAGCCAAACTTCTTGGTATAACTATTGACAACCTACTTAAATTTGACTTTCATATCAACTCAGTCATAAAAGCAACTAATAGAAAATTAGGTTCTCTCTACAGAATCAAACCATTTCTAACTCCTGAAGCAAGAACTACCATAGCTAGAACCCATCTCATATCGACACTCCTATATGCTTCCCCAATATATACTAACCTTTCTAAATACAATACCAATAAGCTTACAGCAGCCTATAATAACATTGCCAGATTTGCCACTGCCTCCCCATATAAAACACATCACTGCCAGAATCTCCGCCACCTAGGATGGCTAGAACTACCCCACCTAATTAAATACTATCAGCTCTCCATAGCCCAAAAAGCCCTTCACCACCCTGAAAATACACCTATGCTCTCCATCCTTATAAAACCCTACAACAACCTAAAAAACCTTCGCTCATCTAACAAAACGCGGATTCAAACTTCTCTATCAAAGAACACAGCAGGTGACTCTATATTTTCTAACTCAGTTGGTAAGATATGGAATCAACTTCCCCCTGACCTAATATCCCAAACATCCATCACACTGTTTAAAACTAAACTAAAACACTATCTAACCAATCACTGGCTATGCTCATGCAACAACCTGAGCTAATCTTTACAACTCCTCACACAAACTGCATCCTTACACTTCTCTCAGGCAGATTTTTCTTTCTTTTTCAGTGTTCATGCTGTCTCTTATCTATCAACTAGACTCTTATCTACATTCTATTACTAACTTTCTTGTCACTTATCTATTAACTATACTCTTCTCTACATACTATTGAAAACTTTTAAACAAACTCCTTAATCTCTGCTGTATCATACTACATATTCCAGTATTTCTGTATCAGCTATATCTCCTATTACCTTACTTTCTCACATTGCAGTTTAATGTCTTAAGTATTTTTTGCGCTTGAAATACCCCATGTATTGTGTAACATGCTTATTGGGCTTGTAATAACTTATATATTGTGTTTATATTTTTTACCATGTATTAGATAGCGGAGCTTTTCTCCTCGGGCCTCCACTGAAAATGGACATGTATCCAGTTGGACTAGCCCGGTTAACAAATGTAAAATAAAATAAAATAAAAATAAAAAATAAATAAAATAAATATTTTAAATGCTTGTTATTACATTTACAACATTTACATGGTATTCCATATTATTTTATCATGGATGGTTGTAGTTAAATAATATATATTTTTCAAATATAATTAAATGTTTTATTTTTGGGAAATATTTACTGTCAAATATTAATTTAACTCTTATTTTTTATGTTTTGTGGCTATATTGTGTGAATACAGGAAGTGATGTCAGGTCACCTACTTTATTTTTCCTATATATATGACTCATTGTGATGTTGTAAAATCAGCCACTGAAGAAAGCTAGTTGCTGAAACCGGTCTGGTTTATAATAAAATTTATGTTTGCTGCTCATGCTCTGGGTGCTGGATTCTTTTCGCTTTCAATCAAGGTTGGTTTATCCGTGCATCTACCGTACTTGCTAGCCTGTTTTGTACTCGTATAAAAGAGGCATCTGATGCCATTTTCCCCAGTCTTTCTTGCTGTGCAGTGCCCGAAGCAGAAGCAGTTCGCAAGTGCCGGTCGGCCGACACCTGAGATTTTCGAATCGAATTTCAGTCCGAAGTCTTCAAAGCTAAGTACCCTGTTGGGGAAACTTTTCTTGCCTCAGTCCGATGTCAGAAAAAGTTAACAATTGCATTTCTTGTGGGAAGCAAATACCTCATAAGGACTTTCATTCTTATTGTATACCTTGCCTAGGCCCAGACCACGACGTCACTGGTTGTCGGTTTTGTGCTAGGTTTAATAAGCGAACTATAAAGCGACGCTTTGATTTCGCTCGACACTACTTCGGTAGGAAATTTAATTATACTATGCCTTTGGAGCAACTGACTACCGGCGTGCTTAAAAAAATGCAAAGATAAGGACAGGCAGCCTATATCCAAGCCAGACTCCGAGGCCTCGGCTGGGCCTGTCGCTGGTTCTCCGGTTTTCAGTGAGGCGCCTACGCAGCACCTGACTACCACAGAATTGGAACCACAGACCGCTTTGGATTCTCAGAGAGTACTAGGCCGATGCAGCCATTTTCTTTAGGCCCTACCGACAACATTGCAGAAGGAGAAGCCGGTGCTGTGGAAACACCTTCGGTTACAGAAGATGTCTTTAGACCGACTACTCTCACCATAAAATCTTATGCTAAGCTTAAGACTCCTTTAAAACCTAACATCAGTCTCCAGTTCAAGGCCCCATGCCTAAGAAACAGATGCTTAAGATGGCTGAAGATTTGATTACTCTGATCAGGGGCTCCCAACCCCCCCCCCCCCCAGACAAAAGGCCAAGACAAGAGGAGGATTATGCTTCCTCTGATCAAGTTTCTATTTCCTCAGACTCCTCTGAGGAACAGGATTACTCCTTTCCCCCTTATGAAGATTCTGATGCTGAAGACTCCATTCCCTCAGCATCTCCCCCTGAAGACTATTCCTTTGGGGAAACCTTACATACCATGAGGGAACATTTCCACTGGGAAGGTCAGGACTACTCTGACTCAAAGAAAAGGCTCCGAAAGTTTCTTTTACTTCCCCAACACAGACCACTTGCTATCCCTCCAGTTTTAGACATTGTGGATGATGTTTACTTAGAATCTAGTCTAAATCCAGATTCTCTGCCTCCTGCTCCAGCCAAACCAGACAGATATTATAGAGTGCCTGACTCACTCAAATTCCTTTACAAAAGCCCTGTTGCTGACCCAGAAACAATCTCCCAGGGTCCCAAAGGGGCTAAGGCTTCTATGGCTAAAAATCCTGTGCCCTCTGAAAGGGACTCTAGAGCACTAGATAGGTGGGGGAAGAAGGTTTACACCTCAGCTACTCTAGCTATGAGAGCATTAAATTGTCAATTTCACATGCTGAAATATCAGCAATTCCTAATGTCTCAATTAAAACAAAAGATGAGCACACACTCACAACAGTCTGAATTCAAGGAAATGCAGGATCTGTTGCATGCAGCTGAACAGGTGGGCAAACATACTTTACAATGTGGTTTTGATTCCTTGGAAGCTTCCTGTAGAGCAGCTGTTAATGGGTCTGTCATACGCAGGCATGCTTGGTTAAAAGAACAAACTCTGTCTGATCATGTTAAAGCAAAATTACTAGATGCACCTTTACAGCAGGATGTCTTATTTGGTGTCAAAGCAGAAGAGGTTTTAAAGAAAATGGAGGATAAGGCAAAGACTGTGCAGACGGTCAAGGATTTCTTACAGGTACAACCCCCTCGCTTCAGCAGAAATTGGCCAACAAAAAATTGGTCCTTTCCAGTTTCTGACAGGCCATAGAGGGGTACATACAGATGCCCAAGGGGCAGAGGTCAAGCACAAATTCCTTACAAACCTCGCCAATGGGGCACTGCAACACAGAAGGGAGGAGAAGACAGGCCCCAAACTACTAGAAGACAAACACAATGACTTAATCCTCAAACTGCCAAGCAAAACTCTCTTGGCAGCTCCCTTGAGAGGAAAATTAGCATTTTTTGCAGACAACTGGCACATCATCACAAAGGACAAATGGGTCCTAGACATTATTTCACAAGGATACAGATTCCATTTTCACACCTTGCCAAGGATAAAAGGAATGCCAAACCTGCCACAAAATCAGTGGGCAGAGGCACAAAAACAAATTGCAGCTCTCATTGACATGAGAGCCATCCAACTGGTACCTACACAGGAGCAAGGCCAAGGATTTTACTCAAGGCTCTTTCTAGTCCCCAGAAAGGACAATGCATGGAGACCCATTCTGGACCTTTCAATTCTAAACACCTACTTGCAAGTACCCAAATTCAAGATGCTAACACTACAGCAGCTTCTTCCCATGTTGGGCAAGAAGGCTTGGCTAGTAATGTTGGACCTCAAGGAGACATACCTGCATGTCCCTATCAGACAAAATTGCAGAAGATACCTCCGTTTCATTGCAGGTTCAACCCATTACCAATTCTCTGCACTGCCCTTTGGCTTATCTACTGCGCCCAGGGTCTTCACAAAATGCCTGGCACCAGTAATTGCATACTGCAGACAAACAGGAATTCAAATGTACCCATACCTGGACGACTGCCTCCTCCAAGCAGAAAGAAAGGACATTCTCTTACAACATCTGGCGTTTGTCAAACACCGTCTAAGTTGCCTAGGGTACACAGTAAACGAAAAGAAATCAAAACTAGTGCCCTCACAAAACATGACATTCCTGGGTGCCAGCTTGAATAAAATGGCCCAGATGGCTTATCTCACGCCAGACAAGCAACTACAACTAACTCAATACTTCAAAATAATGGCAACAAAGACCCAACTCCCTGCAAGAAAAATTCTGCAGACCATGGGATTCATGGCATCTTGCATACTACTAATACCATTTGCAAAACTGCATATGAGGAAATTACAATGGTATCTGAAAAGCGTATGGACTCAACACAGCCACAGCTTGGAAACAATGATACCTCTCATTCCCTGCCTTCAACAGGAGTTTCTATGGTGGTCACAGGCATGTCACCTCAACAAGGGTCAGCCTTTCACCTTACCCCCAGCCAGGCAAACTATGACAACAGATGCATCGGACTATGCCTGGGGAGCACACATGGCAGGACAGTGCGTTCAAGGCAAATGGACTACAGATCAAAGATATCTGCACATCAATCAAAAAGAAATGCTAGCTGTACTCAAGGACCTCTTACATCCAGGACAACTTATAATAAGGATAGACAATACCACAGTAATGTGGTACATAAACAAGCAAGGGGGTACACACTCCTACCCTCTGTGCAGGCAAGCAATGACCTTGTGGAATACAGCACTGACTTACCAGGTTCAATTACAAGCACAATTCCTGCCAGGAAGAAAGAACACATTGGCAGACGAACTAAGCAGAAATATCATGGATCCCCACGAGTGGAAACTGGATCCACAAGTATTTGCAATGATAACTCAAAAATGGGGCCGCCCAGACATAGACCTGTTCGCCAACCCCCAAAACTATCAGCTACCAAAATTTTGCACAAGGACATTCCACCATCGAGCCTGGAAAGTGGACGCACTCTCATTCAGTTGGAAAATGTTGACAGTATATGCCTTTCCTCCACTGCCCCTTCTAACAAGGGTGCTACTGAAAGTCAGAATGGAGAGACCTCAAATGATTCTCATTGCCCCAGACTAGCCATGCCAGCACTGGTACCCACTACTAAGGAACATGGCCCACGGCCCACCATGGATTTTACCACAAATTCCTCATCTACTCACACAGCAAGACAGCCAGATTCTACACAGCCAGCTCAAGACCTTAAATCTGGCTGCATGGCAAATCACCTAAACAACCAGCCAGTTCCTCTATCACAAGCTGTTATGGATGTCATTCTGGAGGCCAGGAGGCCCAGCACCAGGAAAGCCTACTCAGACAAATGGAAAAGATTTTGCGCCTGGAACCAAGCTAAAGGCCAAAATCCCCTTGAGCCAGACATACCTCAGATTCTACAATAATGTTAAGTTGTCAACTCGCCTTCATTCTTGCTGGATGGGTTCGGAGCCGATCCTCGGCTCCGACTCGGCACTTGCTAAGCTCGAGAACTCATTTTACCAGCTCAAGGCAACCCTATATCCCATGATGCAAGGTGTGACTACCTCAGATCTCGTTTGCCGCTTCGCGAAGAGGTCTCCTTTTTACCAGCTCAGGTAAAGCTTGAATTTGTATAAGATTAGTCAGGGTTTTTTTCTCCCTTTTCTTTCTATTTGTCATCTATTGGGTTATATATATATACATATAGTTAATCTCCTACCCTATATTCCTTCTCTTTTAAGTCAGGATTTATTTCCTTTCTTCAGGCCTTAAGCCTCCCTCTCAGTTAATTCCTGTCAGGTTAATGTTGGTATGTTTTTTGTGTGTTAACTGTGTGATTGTTGTGTGTCTGTGTATTTTTGGACATAATTATGTCTAAAGAAGTGAAGGTCTCAGGCTTCAAGAAGTGTGACTCGTGCTGTCAGAAAATGTCTCTGACAGACGGTCACACTTCTTGTGTGTACTGCCTGGGGCCTTTACACCTGCAGGACTAATGTGCTATCTGTCACTCCTTTAGCCAGAGAGTCCTGCAGGAACGAAGAAATAAGCTTATTCTTCGTGGCATGTTAAAGCCAGAGGGTTCTCCGACCAAGGCTAGGTCGGTTAAGCCCTCTAAGCCATCTAAGGCCCAGGCTGTAGTTCTCAAGCCTTCGGCTGTGGCTCCGACTCCTTCGGAGTCGGGATCGGCTCCGGCTGGATCCGATCTTTCCACTTTGGAGGTTGTAGTGTCGGCTCCGTCTGGCTCCGATACACAAATACCCATTACTTTGTCGGCTATGGCCAGAGCCGACGTGTCTTTATCCAGTATTGGAGCCGATAAGTCTTCGGCTCCATCTGGAGCCGAGGGGTCGTCGGCTCTGATGGCTCCATCCAGGAAGAGATCTCGGTCTCCTTCCCTGAAGTCAATTAGTTCGGCTCTGGGATCTCCTCTTTTGTGGGAGCGGAGCCATCGGAGCCGATCTTCAAGATCTTCCAGGCTGTCAGACCATGATTTAGAGAGGGTGGTAAGCAGACTGTTGAAGTCACAGGCACTAGCCCAAATGCTCCATAGCCCGTCTCAACAGATGTCTGCTATTTCTCATCCCCCTGAACTTCCTCCTCCGACTCTCCTTTAGAGTTCGGAGCAGGAGCTTCTCGGAACAGTGACCGTGGGTGCGCCGGAGCCGATACTTCCCCTTTCGGCTTCGATCTCCTCCATGAGACCTTCTTTGGAGGGATCCGGTCGTCGGGTCTCCCTTGTCGGCTCCGAGGGGGCGAGTGGCATCGGACCCTTGTCCGACCCTGCTCTCCCTCTTGGAGCTTCGGCATTGGTGAGCTCGGCACCGACATCAGCTTCGGAGCCTTCTCTTTCGGTGGGGCCGGGGATTCCTGTTTCTTCGGAGCGGGATTCTTCTGGCCTCCCTGGGAGAGCAGCCTTCGAGGTGATGGGGAGTGTCCTAGCCCCTGAGCTAGGTCAACGGTCTATTCCTTTAGCTCCTCCATCTTCGGTGCCTGTTGATGTCTCTTGCCAGTCTCTTGCTCCCAGACCCAGAGATCCATCGCCCCAGGTTTCCCCATTGGGAAGAACTTCCTCTTCCGAGGTTTCTCCTGATCCTGCAGGAGAACCCCCGCGTAAGAGGACG
Organism: Protopterus annectens; assembly: GCF_019279795.1. Taxonomy (NCBI): domain Eukaryota; kingdom Metazoa; phylum Chordata; order Ceratodontiformes; family Protopteridae; genus Protopterus; species Protopterus annectens. The sequence goes on along the minus strand of NC_056745.1, from coordinate 102,118,952 downwards.
TGTAAGAGGAAGCACACAGACTCCCCTGAGTCTACTACATCAGATACTGACTTAGATGAGTCGGAGGGCTCCCCACGGTCCCCCTCTGAGGATGTCTCCTTTTCAGACATCCTGGAACTCCTTAAGCAGAGGGGGAACTGGCCTTCCATTGACCCCTCCGAGGATGAGTCGGTATACCTGGAGGCTTTTGGATCTCGACCCTCCACCTCCTGGGTGTCTCCGCCTTTCGACCCACTCATGCAAGTGGTGGCTCGAAAGCCCTGGATTCTGTGGAACCAGTTCCTAGGAGGCCCTCCAAATTCATTACAGCCCATTCAGACAAACAGTTTCTTTCTAAGGGCGTCCCTGTTGATGCTATGGTGGTGGCGGCCACCAAGAAGGAACTTGCTGATCCTTCTGTGCCTGTCCATCCTCCTAACAAGGACTCTAGGACCATGGATAGGTACGGTAAGCAGATGTTTTCTTCAGCGACCTTTGCTATGCGTTCGCTGAACTACCTTTGTCACTTTACCAGACTTCAGAGAGACATTCTCAAGGAACTAGGTGAAGTGGTTCAGGATCCTTCGGCAGCTGGGGCTCAAGAAAAGATTGCCTCACAGCTAGGAATCCTCAATTCTTTGACTAACTCCTCCATGCGGCTCATTTCTTATGCAGCCGATGGAGCGAGTAGGGCCGCAGGCACAGGAGTGGCACTTGGGCGTCAAGTCTGGATGCGGCTTTGTAATTTCGCAGACCCTTTTAAGGCGTCCTTCACCAATACCCCCTTTGATGGTTTGGCTTTGTTCGGGCCTCAGGTGAAGGATACATTGACCAGGTGTGAACAAGACGGCAAGACCCTTTCTGCCGTAGGAGTCCATTTCTCCACCCCTTCAAGACCCTATCCAAAGGGTCAGAAGGGAGGGAAAATGTGGTTCCGTAAATCTCAAGGAGTCACGCCGGACACACGTGGTCAGTTTACCCCCAGAGGCAGAGGGGGTAATAATAATAGGTGCCGCCCTAGGGGCAGAGGGGGTCCGCAGAATCAGGGTAGCAGGGAGCCTCTCTCTGATAAACCCTTCCAGCATCCCTGAGGTGTTGCCCGACTGCCCACCCTTGGAGGCAGTCGGGGGAAGATTGTCGCTGTACCCAATAGCCTGGCGTTCCCTCTCTCAAGACAAATGGGTACAGTCGATCATATCCGAGGGCTACAATATCCCTTTCGAGAGGTTTCCCGTTCCTCAGCAATCCCTTCCAGACGTCTCACCCGGTCTAAGGGAATTGGCAAAGCAGGAGGTATCAAAGCTCCTAGCAAAATGAGCCGTCCAACTAGTGCCAGCAGACAAAGTAGGATCCGGCATCTACTCAAGATTCTTTTTGGTCCCCAAAAGGACAGGAGATTGGAGACCAATTTTAGACCTCAGCAAACTAGACAAGTTTGTCAAGAAGGCCAGGTTCCGGATGGTCACGCTTCAGTCCATTCTACCCTTTTTGGGCAAGGACAACTGGATGTGCTCAATAGACCTTCAGGATGCGTACTATCATATAAAGATTCACAGGCGCTCCAGAAGGTTTCTTTGCTTTCGGCTGGGGTCCAGTCATTTTCAATTCAGAGCCCTGCCCTTTGGCCTCACTACAGCCCCCAGAGTGTTTACCAAATGTATGGCAGTGGTTACGGCTCATCTGAGACGTCAAGGATTCCATGTGTTTCCGTATCTAGACGACTGGCTCCTCTCCGCCACCACCAGGCATCAACTTCTCGAGGCCAGAGACTACACTCTGCAAACCTGCAAACAATTGGGGATTTCAATAAACTTCGAAAAATCTTCTCTTTTGCCTTGCCAATCTATTACCTTTATAGGCACAGAATTAAACACTGTCAGCATGTCAGCCAGACTCACAAAACACAGAATTCTGGACATCCAGAAGTATGTTTGGATCATATTACTCAGCAAGAAGATCAGAGCCAAATTTGTCCTGAAGGTTCTGGGTCTTATGGCTGCGGCCATTGTACTACTACCATTATCCCGCTTCCACATGCGGCTTCTGCAGTGGATGTTGTTTGCTCAGTGGTCATTCCAGCAGTTCCCCATGAGTCACGAGATTTTCGTCACGCAATCATGCAAGAGTCATCTAACCTGGTGGATGTCTTCTCCTCTGCTCCATCAGGGTCGACTGTTTGTTCCCCCAGTTCCGGTTGCCACAGTCACTTCGGATGCCTCTCTGATCGGGTGGGGGGGGCATTATCAGGGCAGGATGGTCCATGGGACTTGGCAACCCATAGAATACCATCTGCACATAAATGTCCTAGAGATGAGAGCAGTGCTTTTAACGTTGCAAGCCCTCAGCGACTTTCTTCCCTTAGGGACTATTGCAGTTCAGATGGACAACATGTCTGTAGTCTGGTATATCAACAGGCAGGGCGGGACCAGGTCCTATCCACTGTGTCGAGAAGCTCTCAGACTTCGGCAATGGGCAATCTCCTCTCATCGGTTTCTGATAGCAATGCATATCCCCGGGAGATCCAACCTCTTAGCGGACAGACTGAGCAGAGCTATTCTCATGCCACACGAGTGGTCTCTCAAACAATCGGTAGTGGACGAGATTTTTCAGAAGTGGGGCTTCCCTTCCTGTGACCTTTTTGCTACACCCCAAAACAGCAAATGCCCAGACTTCTTCACCCTCTTTCCTCTACCAGGCCATTCCCCGAGAGACTCTCTGACCCAGGATTGGCCTCGGGGATTTCTGTATGCCTTTCCTCCATTTCCACTGATACCACAAGTTATTCAGAAAGCTACCGTATTGAGAGCCAAGTTGATCCTCATTGCCCCTTACTGGCCTCAACAAATTTGGTTTCCGTCCCTGCATTGTCATCTCCTGGGGCAGCCTTGGCATCTGGACCCAGTTCCAGATCTTCTGACCCACCAGTCGGGTCAACCGCACCGGGCCATTCTATGATCTCTAACCCCGTTAGAAATATCATAGTAGCTTCTCTAAAGTCCTCCACCAGAAAGATTTATGCTAGTAAGTGGAAACGTTTTTCTTTCTGGGCAAAGTCTAAACACATAGATCTCTTTACTGCTCCAGTGCATTCAGTTTTGGACTTCTTAGCAGAGATTTTTCAATTGGGGTCTTCTTCTTCTACAGTTAAAGTCCAATTGGCAGCTATCTCTAATTTTCATGTTGGTTTAGCGGATCAAAACATAATGTCCCACAAGCTTTGCAAAGCCTTTTTGAGGGGTATCTTTCTCCTGAAGCCTCCAATCAGAGATCCTCCTCCGCAATGGGATTTGAATTTAATGCTGGCATCCTTGATTCTACCCCCCTTCGAACCGGTTGCTACATGCTCGTTAAAGTTTCTTTCCTGGAAAACAATTTTCTTGGTTGCTGTTACTTCAGCTAGGAGGTTTTCTGAACTTCAGGCCCTTTCTGTCCGTTCCCCATACTTGTTTTTTCACAAAGATAGGGTATCTCTAAGAACTAATCCATCTTTTTTGCCCAAAGTTGCTTCCCAGATGAATATTAATCAATCTATTGATTTGCCAGTCTTTTTCCCTAATTATTCGGACAAAGCTGAACAAAAACTTCATTGCTTGGATGTCCATCGTCAACTCAGATATTATTTGGACAGAACTAAACAATTCAGAAAATCTGATCAACTATTTCTTTCCTATGCAGAGAACAGAAAAGGTCTCCCAGTCTCTAAAGTGACCTTATCCAGATGGCTGTCTTCTATCATTTCTTATGTTTATCTTCTTAGAGGCAAGCAACTGTCCTCAAAACCAAAAGCACATTCTACCAGGAGCCTGTCCACATCCACAGCCTTTCAGGATAGGCTACCTATTGACACCATTTGTGCAGCAGCCACTTGGGCCACTCCTCACACCTTTGTCTCTCATTACAAATTGGACTTGGCCTCCAGGGACAGGGCTAGGTTTGGTTCCACAGTTCTCAAGAGTCTGTTCCATTGAGCCACCCAGGATAGAGGTGCTAGGGACGCAGTCCCATCCAGCAAGAATGAAGGCGAGTTGACAACTTAACATTTAGAAGTTATGTACATACCATAACGTTCCATGTTAGTTGTCTTCTCTCGCCTTCTTTCTTGCGTCCCTCCCTCCTTCCCCCTGGCCTGGACTGATCTTAAGGTTGTACCCTTTTTTTGGGGGTGTTGTCACTCTTTCCAAGAGTTTCCAGTAGGAAGATGCATTATTGTTAGTGGCTATTGGCCTAGTTTCTCCTACATTTAGTAATCTTCTTCCTTGGGAAGAAGTGTTTTTGGCAGGGTTTTCTTCTAGCTACCAAACGAGATCTGAGGTAGTCACGCCTTGCATCATGGGATATAGGGTTGCCTCGAGCTGGTAAAATGAGTTCTCGAGCTTAGCAAGTGCCGAGTCAGAGCCGAGGATCGGCTCCGAACCCATCCAGCAAGAAAGAAGGTGAGAGAAGACAACTAACATGGAACGTTATGGTATGTACATAACTTCTAATTTAACTGAGATGTTGCACAAAGGACTTTCCTTTTCATCTATAAAAATCCACGCCTTAGCTTTTTGATTCAACCCAAGTATGATGACTGCAGCAGGGTAACACAATGAACATAGTACAGTTTTGTACCTACCATAAATGTAGATGTTCGAGTGTTCACCCTGCTGCAGTCCAGGTTACCCTCCCTCCATCCCCTCTGATCTAACTGAAACCTTTCTATGCCTTTATATCTGATACAACCTTTGTGGTGTATTTGCTTATAGCTGGAGGTATGGTTTTGTTTGTGCTTCACTTTTATTATTGGTACTATGTAGTGACCTCCTATTGGGGGGGGGGGGCATCTGACATCTGGGGCAAGAAAAACTGAAGAAAATGGCGTTGGATGCCTCTTTTATACCCCTGGCTCACTGATGTCAAGGAAGAAGCGACAGCAACTGACGCCAGACCAAGACTTTGGAATTCAGGCCGACTGCGGGACCACCTGACGACAGGATAACCCAAGTGTGATGACTGCAGCAGGGTGAACACTCGAACATCTACATTTATGGTAGGTACAAAACTGTACTTTTCTTCAGTGCAGACTGCTATTCATGAGATAAACTTTCCTGTTTGATCTCTTCCACAAGAACCATCCACAAACAGATGCATGTCAGCATTGGGTGTAGGAGTGTCCTTTAAGTCCTCCCTAGGAGAAAGCAAATTGTTAGTTACACACACACAATTATGCTCTTCACCATCATCAGCAGTAGGCAACAGAGATGCAGGATTTAGAACAGGACAGCAGATCAGAGAAATAGATTGATCAGAAACATAGCCGGCGTTAGGCACCTGCGAAACCCGCGGCTGCGGGGAGCCCCCAATTACCTCCCTGTGAATGAGGGCCCCCATTTAGCAGTCGCAGATTCCTCCGACCATTACTCGTCTTCAGTTTGGCTCCTCGTGGACATCCACATAGTTCCCTGTGGCTGACATCACTGTGAAAATCAGAACTGTGTTTCCATTTTTTTTTTCCCCCGCTGGCAAGCTGTGCTCAATCAGGTCCATTCACCGAAACAAGGGATCTGATTGGCTGCAGCAGCCTGCGAACTAAGTGCTTGTGTTTTTTTAATTTTTTTAAAGTAGGAAGTGATGAAGCAAGGACCTGATTGGTCCTTGCCCATCACGTCCTGCACAAACTGCCTTTAAAAAGGCACCTGCAGTTAATAAGGAGCACCTCTCTTGTTTTTAAACAGAGGATTGTTCCTTAACAGCAGCAGAGTGTGAAGATTGAGCCGGGTTTGGACCAGCATGAGGATGGACTGTTGGAGAATGGATCAGTGGTGGATTCTAGTCTTTGGAGCGTTCGTGGTCATTGGATTATACCCTTTTTTTCAACTGTCCTTCTAAGGGCAATTTTTCAAAAGGTCTAAAAAACTGTCCTTTTAAGGGCAATTTCAAAGGGACTGAGTGGTCTGAGGAAGCAGGTGAGCCTTCAGTCGTGAAGAGGGAGCAGAGTATTGGAAGCAGCCTTCTGTAGAAAGCATAAAAGGTACGTTTTGGGGTTTAGTTTAAACTTTATTTTTTGTGTGTGGGGGGTTGTTGTTTGTGCATATTTCTTGTGTTAAGAGGTTTGAGGGTTATGGCTGTGGTTGTACTTGTTTTATTTTGGTTTTGTGTAGAGTTTTTGTGCCAAGAGGATTGGGGAGGTGGGGACTGGTTTTATTAGTTTTAATTTGCTTTTATGTAGAGTTATGTGCTAAGAGGGTGTGTGTGTGGGTGAGGTTGTGGTTGCACCAGTTTTATTTTGTTACCTCTCTGGTGGTAAGAGGATGATGGTGAGGGGCTGTGGTTTTACCAGTTTATTTCACTTGTGTGGTGTTCTTGTGCTATGAGGATTGGGGAGGTGGGGACTGGTTTTATTAGTTTTAATTTGCTTTTATGTAGAGTTCTTGTGCTAAGAGGATTGGGGGGGGGGCTGCGGTTATACCAGTTTTATTTTACTTTTGTGTAGTGACGTGTTGTGCTAAGAGGATTTGTGGGTGAAGGGCTGTGGTTATACCAGTTTTACTTTACTTATTTTACATTTCTTTACTGGATAGTCTGACTGGGATAGAACCCATTTTCAGTGGAGGCCCAGGAAGAAATGCTTCTTAGTACACAGGTGCTAGAAATATGTAAAATAAGTTTGGTTTATCTGTTTGTATGAGGGACAGTATAAGGGAATGTGAAATGTAATATACATTTAATTTTGATTGCCTGTTAGAGTGTGTAAGTTAGTTATTTGGGGCAAGAGGTACAGTTTTTTTGGCAGTATCTATGCTGTATATGTAAAAGGTAGAGAAAATGGGATGGGGTGACGAAAAGGAGGGGAGATAAATAATGGGACAGAGAAGGATATTGTAGTTGGCTAGAGCAGGGATAAGTGGGCAGTCTTGTGAGATGCTGTCTAAGTCAATAGTCTTAGGCGTATGGAAGTCTTAGGCGTATGGGGTAAGTGGTGAAGATTAGCTTATTTCAGCCTGGGTTGGGTCATGACATGTTGCATGGTAGATCGATGTCAACTTATTGGATTGTGAGTGTTAGGGATGTGGCAGTATTGAGGTTGATAATAAATCCACTAAACTGAAGTGGATCAAGGTTGTATCCTTGTGAGATTCCTAATCTGAGTGGAAGTAGAGGGGGGTAAATCCTGGAGACATTTGATGGCTGTTTTTGACCTGTTGGGTAGCTCTGGAGCCAGTGGAGGGGCTAGGGGGATGCGATTAAGGTTGGCGAGAGTAGTTAGTAGTTTGAGAGAATAATGTATGATATTTTCAAGATGGTTGGGGCATACTGCTCAGTAATGGATCTTTTAAGTATTCAGGATAAGAACTGCTGCTATTTTTTGAAATTCTGATGATAGATTGTCAGCAGGTTTTGAGTTTTTTTACAAGTTTGTCAAACACTGTTCTGATATCTATGTTTATAGTACTGTTTTACACTACCCCTGATGTTACACCTTGTTCTGCAGTTTTTTGGCTTTTTGAATTATGCTGAGAGGTTAGGAGGCTGATGGGGCCTGTACGTTGCTTAAAATGCCTAATGCTGGGAGGGTAGTTAGCAGCTGTGAGAATGTTGCTGTAGGAATAGATGTTTTGAATGTATACTAATGCAAACCCTGTTACGCTACTATTGTGTATAACCGCAATGTTTTACTCTCTCATGCAATGACTGCAGTTTTTTCATTGTCCTTATTAATGTGTTGAAAGTTTGGGAGTGTGGTTACCTGTGAGAATGTCAGTGTTCAATGTTTGCTTGGAGTTTTTTTAATGGGGGTCACATATTGTATAAGCACATTGTTAATGCTACGCCTATGTTTTTGGTTTTCACTTTATCCAAGATTATTGTGCATCGGCTGTTGGGGGGATTCAGCAGAATGTACTGATATTTTAGTGCATGGTAATGCAGTGTTCTGCTGTCTAGGCTTATAGTACTCTTTAAATATCCCTGATGTTACAGCCTGTTCTGCAGTTATTTGTGGCTCTTTGAATTATGCTATTTGGAGGTTGATGGGGCCTGATATCTTAATGCATGCTAATGCAAACACTGTTCTGCTATCTAGGTTTATAGTACTGTTTAAATATCCCTGATAGTACAGCTTGTTCCACAGTTATTTGTGGCTGTTTGAATTTAGCTATTTGGAGGTTGATGGGGCCTGATATCTTAATGCATGCTAACAAACACTGTTTGGCTATCTTGGATTATAGTACTGTTTAAATATCCCTGCTGTTACACCTTGTTCTGCAGTTGTTATTATTGGCTGTTTGAGTTGTGCTCTTTGGAGGTTGAGGGGACATGTACATTGTTTATAATACCTAATGTTGGGAGGGTAGTTAGCAGCTGTGAGAATGTTGCAGAAGGTGCAGATGTTTGAATCTATACTACTGCAAACACTGTTACGCTATTTTGTTTACCAACAATGTACTACTGATGCAATGACAACTTTTTGTTGTCTGTACTTATTGTGCTGAAAGGTTTGGAGTGTGGTTAGGGCCTGAGAATGTTGCAGTGTCCATTGTTTGCTTGGAGTATTTTTAATAGGGAGTCACAGACTGTATAAGTACATTGTTTATGCTACGCCTTTTTGTTTTCACTTCATCCAGTATTGTGCCTAGACTTGGGGTTGGGGGTAAGAATTCCGCAGAATGTACTGATATCTTAATGCATGCTAATGCAAACACTGTTCTGCTGTCTAGGGTTATAGTACTGTTTAACTATCCCTGATGTCACAGCTAGTTCTGCAGTTATATTTGGCTGTATATTGGACCTCTTTGGCCTCGGAACCTTGATGATTGGATGGGAGAAAGGAAATTTACCCCAGGGATCACATCAGTCGCCCTGCTAGACAGGGGACCAGGGACGTAAATAGTGTGGGAGGAAATAGCCAAGGAATTGTTATGGCTAGGCTTGTATAGGCCCTAGGGCCAATAGCCTAATACCAACCTATGAACTTATGTTTGAATTATGCTATTTGGAGATTGATGGGGTCCGTGCATTGTTTAAAATGGCTAATGTTGGGAGGGTAGTTAGTGGCTGTGAATGTTGCAGTGTTCAGTGTTTGCCTGGAATTTTTTTTTATGTGGGGCTACATACTGTATAAGTACATTGTTAATGCTACGCTTGTTTTCACTTCATCCAAAATTGTGCAGAGACTGGGGGGGGGGGGGTGAGAATTCCACAGAATGTACTGACATCTTAATGCATAGTAATGCAAACAGTGTTCTGCCATCTATTTTTATAGTACTGTTTAACTGTCCTTGATATGCCTTATTCAATAACTTCCAATTTTTTTCGTTGTTTATAGTTATTGTATTGAAAGTTGTGGAGTGTGGTTAGGGTTTGTGAGAATGTTGCAGTGTCCACTATTTGCCTGGAGTTTTTTTAATAGGGGGTCACGGACTGTATAAGCACATTGTTTATGCTACGCCTTTTTGTTTTCACTTCATCCAAAATTGTGCCGAGACTTGGGGGGAGTAAGAATTCCACAGAATGTACTGCTATCTTAATGAATGCTAAGGCAAATACTGTTCTGTTGTCTAGGTTTATAGTACTGTGGAACTGTACCTGATGTTACACCTTGTTCTGCAGGTATTTTTGGCTGTTTGCATTATGCTATTTGGAGGTTGATGGGGCCTGTACATTGTTTAAAAAGCCTAATGGTGGGAGAGTAGTTAAGGTCTGTGAGAATGTTGCGCTGTTCAATGTTTGCTTGGGATTTTTTTAATGTGGGGCCATGCACTGTGTAAGCACATTGTTAATGCTATGCCTATGTTTTTGGTTTTCACTTTATCCAGGACTATTGTGCAGAGGCTGTGGGGGGGTGAGATTTCCACAAAATGTACCGATGTCTTTAATGCATACTACTGCAAACACTACTCTGCTATCTAAGTTAATGTTTTAAACTATCCATGATCTTACGCCTTCTTCTGCAGTTATTTTTGGCTGTCTGAATTATGTTGACAGTTCAGGAGTTTGATGGGGCCTGCGAGAATATGTGTTCAGATGTTTTTGGTTTTTGGTCTGTTCTCTCTCAAAACGATTGCACAATGCGTAGGGCTGAGGCTACTAGCAGAAACGGACTTCATGTTTCATACCCTCTACACGTAATGTATGGTACATTCCCTGGCTTTTTGCTTTTGTACACGGATCCTGTGCCAAGAGTGGTTGTGGGCATTTCTCCCAATGTGTGTGTCACTTCTACATCCCTCACAAATGAGGTTTTCTATCCATGATTTCACTCCTTTCTTCAACCAATGACTTTGTCTTGTTCAAGTGTGCTAACAGATTGAGAGGTAGTGAGCATGTGTAGTCTTTTTTTGTATCGTAACATTTGTCTTGCCTCCTAGTTTGCTATTCCCCTTGAGACTTGGGCTTCTCCTAGTCATTACTTCTTTCAGACTTTAGTCTGTTCCAGAGAGCTTGTAATATTGATCTTTTGCATAATTTCTGGCCTCTTCACGTTTGGGGGGATGAAAGGGGAAGAATTGTGTTGAAAAAGCTCAAATTCACCTCTAGTGTTAGGTATTTAACATAAAAAGTACAGTTTTGTACCTACCATAAATGTAGATGTTCGAAGATCCACATTGCTGCAGTCCTTACACTTGGGTAGTCCGCTGTCCTCGGTCGGCCCGAATATCAAAGTATTAGGCTGACGTCGGTCAAGGCGCTTAAGACTGACATCAGGACGCCAGGGTACAAATGCGCATGACCGACGTCATATCCTCAGTCTTTTCTTGCCCCAGATGTCAGAAGACCCTAAACAGAAAGGTCAAAACCAAAAGACAGTAAAAAACAACCAACCACCCTTGCACTAATCATATGAACAATATATACAATATTCACAATATTTACAACCCAAACCACACAACCGCCTCTAACAACAGAGGGGAAGGTGGGTGGGTAATTGGACTGCAGCAATGTGGATCTTGAACATCTACATTTATGGTAGGTACAAAACTGTACTATGTTCTTCATCTCACATTGCTGCAGTCCTTACACTTGGGTAGAATCCCAAAGCAGAGGTAAGGGAGGATGGCAAAACTGTAAAGTAGTAGGAGCTGCCAAAATGCCCTGTAAAATAGCAGTGGCAAACCCAGCCCTAGATTTAGAGTAAAGTGGAAGGTGGTAATGCTTAGAGAAAGTATGCACTGAACTCCAAGTAGTTGCCTCCAAAATATCTTTAGTTGCCACCCCCTTAAAAAAGCTGTAGAAGTGGCAGTAGCTCTAGTGGAATGAGGCCTAATCCCAGCTGGAACCTCCTTACCATGATGGGAATAACAGAAAGCAATACAAAACCCAATCCACTTAGAAATAGTTTGTTTTGACACAGGCTTGCCCTGAGAACCCAAAGCAAAAGAAACAAACAACTGCTGAGACTGCCTGAACCCTTTAGTTCTGCTCAAATAATATCGCAACTGCCCGTGTATATCCAAGGTGTGCAAAATCTTTTCCCCTTTATTTTGGGGGTTTGCATAAAAAGTAGGCAAATGAATAGTTTGGTTTAAGGCCACACTAGAAACCACCTTAGGCATAAAGGAAGGATTAGTTCGTAAAGATACCCTATCCTTATGGAAAATTAAGAAAGGCTCAACTGCCATAAGGGCCTGTAATTCAGAAACCCTTCTCGCAGAAGTAATGGCCAACAAAAAAGCAGTCTTCCATGATAAATATTTCAACTCGGCAGTAGCTGCAGGCTCAAAAGGTTGTAGAGTGAGTTTCTCCAACACAAAATTGAGATCCCAAGCAGGAGTAGGAGCTCTCTGCGGGGTCTTATATTCTTTGCCCCTCTAAGGAATTGCTTAAACAAAGGATGAGAAAACAATGGTGGATCACAGTCATAGTGAGCAGAAATTGCTGCAGCATGAATCTTAATAGAAGAGAAGGACAAACCTTTGTCTAGTAACTCAGCAAGATATTGAAGAGCCACACTTAAATTAGGCTTAGCAACATCAAATTCCTTTGCTGCACTCCAAAATAAAAATCTCTTCCATTTATCTGCGTAAACTTTCCTTGTACTAGGCCTTCTGGCCTCCAAAATAACATTCAAAACTTGCTGCGGAAGCTGAGACCCTCCAGGGTTTAAAACAGAATATGCCAGGCTGTTAGGTGAAGAGAGTGAAGTTTGACATTGAGTAAATGACTGTTCTCTTGAGACAGCAGGTGTGGAATCGAAGGCAAAGGCCATGGAGGCTCGAACCAGACTTCTCAGTAATGGGTACCAGTGCTGTCGAGGCCAATCTGGAGCTATTAGAATCATCTTTGGCTTGTCCTGTCTGACCTTTAGGAGTACCTTTGGGAGGAGAGGCAGAGGTGGAAAGGCATACACATGAAGATTGCTCCAATTGAAAGAAAGAGCATCCACTTTCCAAGCTGTGGGATGAAACCTTTTTGTGCAAAACTTTGGCAGCTGGTAGTTTAGTGGAGAAGCGAACAGATCTATGTCTGGAGTTCCCCATGACACTGTCAATTTCTGAAATACATGAGGATCCAATTTCCACTCGTGGGGATCCATGATTCGTCTGCTCAACACATCTGCTAAGGAGTTCTGTGCTCCCAGCAGAAACCTTGCCTGAAGATTGAGCTGTAAACTGAGAGCAGTCTCCCACAAAATCATTGCTTGTCTGCATAGAGGATAAGAATGTGTTCCCCCTTGCTTGTTGATGTACCACATGACAGTTGTGTTGTCTGTTAGAACCAACACCTGCCCTGGAAGAAGTAAATCCTTGAAAGCTATTAATGCAAATTGGACTGCTAACATCTCCTTCAAGTTGATATGTAGACGTTGTAGTCTGGCAGGCCACGTGTCTTGTATCCACTTTCCATTTAGATGAGCTCCCCAAGCTTTGTCTGAGGCATCTGTCGTTAGAATCTGACTCGCCTCTGGCCGGGGTCACAGAGAGTCCCTTGTTTAGGTGACATTCCTGAGCCCACCACAAAATTCCTTTTGAATGCAAGGTATTATCTGAATGACAGTGTCCATATCTTGGCAGTGCTGTGTCCATACATTTTGAGATACCATTGTAGCTTCCTCATATGCAGTTTGGCATTGGGAAGCACCAGAATACAAGATGCCATGAACCCCAAGGCTTGAAGGACTGTCCTTGCAGTCAGCCTGGACTGATGAGACAATTGATGGAAGTAAAGGGAAAGATTCTTTTGTTTGTCCGGGGTCAAAAGGCCATCTGGGATGCTGTATTCAGTCTCACACCCAGAAAGCACATGTCTTGAGAGGGTACTAGACTGGACTTTATTTCGTTCACAGAATACCCCAGGCATCTTAGCACTGCTATCACATATTGCAAATGATGAAGAAGCTCGTCCCTTCCTTTGGCCAGAATCAGGCAATCGTCCAAATAAGGATAGATCTGTATTCCTTTTAGCCTGAAGAAAGCTATCACTGGAGCCAGAACCTTTGTGAACACTCTGGGCGCAGTAGATAAGCCAAAGGGCAATGCAGAGAACTGATAATGAGAAGTCCCAGCTCAGCAGATACTTCCTGCAACTTAGCCTGATAGGAACATGAAGGTAAGCTTCCTTGAGATCCAGAGTCACCATCCAGTGATCTTTGCCCAGCAGAGGTAAAAGCTGTTGTAACGTCAACATTTTGAACTTGGGAATGTCCAGATAAGTGTTGAGGATAGATAAATCCAAAATTGGTCGCCACGTGTTCCCCTTCTTTGGTATTAGGAACAGGCGAGAATAAAATCCTAGGCCTACTTCTGGCAGAGGGACCGGCTGTATGGCCCCTATTTGCAGCAGCAGAGAAATTTATTTGTGAGCCTCTATTCTTTGCTGAGGAGGAACGTCTGGCATGCCTTTGAAAGGAGGCAAGGTATGGAAATAAAACCTGTAACCTTGGTGTATAATATCCAATACCCATCTGTCCTGGGTAATTAAACTCCAATTTTCTTTGAAGAGTGCCAACCTTCCTCCCAAAGGTGCTGCCAGACAAGAAGGCTCTGGCAGCTGAAAAGGTAGGTCATTGGGCCCGTTTACGAAAGGACTGGCCCCTGCCCTCACCCGAAGACTGTGCAGGTGAACTCCCTGTTCTAGGTCTGAAAGAGCCCTGAGCTCTACCCTACCACGTCTAGATCTTCCCCTAGACTGTGAATCATAAGAAGGGTACGTCCACCCCTTAGCAGGCCAATTCCTACTAAACTTCGGAGGCTGAACTTGCAAAAAATCTTTAACAGTCTGCATAGACTTAGCCTTGTCTTCCATTTTCTTTAAAACTGCCTCCACAGGTGAACCAAACAATACATCAGACTGTAAAGGAGCATCTAAAATCCTTGTCTTAACATGGTCAGATAAGTTCTGATCCCTCAGCCAGGCGTGCCTGCGAAGAACTGACCCAGTGGCAGCCACTCTAGACGAGGCCTGTACAGCATCAAACCCACATTGTAAAGAATGCTTACCCACCTGTTCAGAAACATGTACCAAATCTTGTAATTCTTTACACTCAATGCCTTCCGCCAGAGCATCTACCTTAGACTTCAATTGAGAAAGAAGATAGTTTTGATATTTCAACATGTGAAACTGGCAATTCAAAGCCCTCATAGCTAAGGTGGAAGAAGTATAGACTTTCTTTCCCCATCTATCCAAAGCTCTGGCCTCTTTATCTGGAGGAACCGGATTTTTTACCACAGAGGCCTTGACCCCCTTAGGTCCCTGACTAACTGTTTCTGGGTCCGCCCTAGGACTCTTATACAGATATTTATGAGCTTCAGGCACCCTGTAATACCTGTCCGGTTTAACAGGAGCAGGAGGCAAAGAATCAGGATTAAGTGAAGCCTCTGCAAACACATCCTCCACAACATCCAGAACAGGTGGAATAGCCAAAGGCCTATGCTGGGGTAAAAGCAAAAATTCCCTAAGCCTTTTCCTGGAATCAGAGAAGTCCTGACCTTCCCACTTAAAATGTTCCCTCATTGAATGAAGAGTCTCTGAAAAAGAAAAATCCTCTGGAGGAGAAGCAGAAGGAGTAGAATCATCCACATCAGAATCAGAATAAGGAGAATACTCCTGCAAGTCTTCAGCCGAAGACTCTGAAACATCGGAAACCTGCTCAAAACTGCCCAACTCTGGTTCCACCCTAGGCCTCTTATCAGGAGGGGGCAAAGAACCTCTAATCAAAGTAATTAAATCTTCTGCCATTTTGAGCATGTGCTTCTTGGGCACAGATCCTGAAGAACTAGGAGTGACACCAACAGAAGCTAAACCTGGCCTGCCTCTGGGAGAAGCCTTGGAAACAGAAGGAGAGGGCCTAACCACCCTAGGAAGGGAGGGAGTACAGTAACCTGAGAAGCCCCTTCAGCCTGACCTGCCTCCTGAGAGGCCACATCCTGCAATATCAAAGTCTCCCCTGGGACTCCAGAGAAGCCTCGGTGGAACCACGGTTCCACTGACCTCTAAAGAACCGGCGTCCGCACGACGACTCTTCTTGCCTGGGTTTAGCTGCTTTGTCTTTGAGCTTCTTGAAGAAGCGTCCGGAGCATCCGGCGGCATATTGTAATTGCACTGCTTCCGAAGACCAACCTGGCACAATCTAACCTTCGCAATAGTGCGCTTATTAAACCTAGCACAAAGCGACACCCAACAACGTCGTGCTCAGGCCCCAAACAAGGAATACACAAAGTATGATAATCTCTATGCGGTATCTGTTTCCCACAAGAAATACAGTTATTCACTTTTTCTGACATCCGGTAAACCACTGAGGCAAGAAAAACTAAAATATTCCAGCGGGTACTTAGCCAACTTTGACTCGGTCTGAAACTCCGAATTTGAAAAATTTCAGAACGCCGAACGGCACTTGCAACCCTGCTTCTGCATCGGACCATGCGGCAAAAAAGACTGAGGATATGACGTCGGTCATGCGCATTTGTACCCTGACGTCCTGATGTCAGTCTTAAGCGCCTTGACCGACGTCAGCCTAATACTTTGATATTCGGGCCGACCGAGGACAGCGGACTACCCAAGTGTAAGGACTGCAGCAATGTGAGATGAAGAACATCTGTAATTACTTTTTTGTGCCTACTGGTTATTAATTCTTCAGTCATTCTGCCTGCAGTGCAATAGTGACTGATGTCAATACAAGTCATTATGCATTCATACTAACAGTATGACAAAAGGACTCTGTCTGCATGTGTAGTAATTCTGCTTTAATTCCATTTCCAGTTAGAGATGAAGCGTACATATTTGTCAGGAGCAGCAAAAAGAAAGCTTCAGCAGCAGAGGAATGAGTATGCAAAGAGACAGGGCTCCATTATGAAATATTTCTGTGGGTCATCAGAGAGGGGAGAGTCAGGAAAAAGTCTGCCTTCAGAAGAACACAATGGTTCTGCACTACAGTCTGACCACTGTGAGGCCAGCATCCTTTCAATAGAAAGTGACCACTGTCTTGCGGCTACACCACAGGCTACCTCCTGTGGACCTACAGCTGTTACCATGGGTAAAAGCATGTCAGCAAATGCAGATTCAACTGTAGATGTGTTGCCTCGATCACCAGACTGATATAGAAGGAGCCCATACTTCTGTAGCGACAGATGTGGCCTATGACTTGCAGGGAGTGTCAGGTGCATCTTTTGAGGATCTAGGGACTTGGCCAGACTTGATAAGGGATGAGTTTAGGATAGCTGCCATTCAGCATGGACTGGTGCAAGTGTTGTTACCAAAGTTCCCAGTCAATGAGCAGAAAAGAAGATTTACATCGGAGAACGATTTCCATGTGCTGCCTAATGGAGAGAGAGCCAAATGCACTTGGCTGACATATTCAGTCTCAAAGGATGCACTGTTTTGCTTTGCATGCAAATTGTTTGGACATTCTAACCAGCTTCTCAGGTCAGGTGGTTACAAAGCATGGAGAGAGATGCCCAAAGCTTTACACAGCCATGATCGAGCACTGGAGCATACTGCATGCATGCTGACGTGGAAGGAACTGGACAATAGAATAAAGAGTAGGCAGACTATGGACGATGAGAGACAAGCAGTGGTTGAAAAGGAGATAACTCACTGGCGTGGTGTGTTAGAACACATCATTGCTGTTGTCCAATACTTGGCAGAATGGAACATGGCATTCTGTGGTACAAGTGATGCCCTGGACACCTATGGCAATGGCAATTTCTTAGGCCAAATGCAACTTTTGTCGCAGTTTGACTGTCATGGCTGAACATTTGTTCCGTATTTGGAATAAAGAGGTAATGGATCACTATCTTGGGAAGGACTTACAGAATGAAGTTATCCAGCTGTTTTCAAATGCTATTTTAAGGATTATTGTAGGGAAGATGAAGGACGCTAGGTACTTTTCTGTGATTCTTGATTGCACACCAGACATCAGCAATCAAGAGCAAATGACTGTAGTAGTTCGGTATGTAGATATTTCACAGACTGCAGCCACAGTTGAGGAACATTTTCTGGGATTTGTGCCTGTGAATGATACAACTGGGGCAGGACTTACAGAAGCTCTTCTTCAGACTCTCTTCAAAATCATGAACTGGACATTAATGACTGTTGAGGACAAGGATACGACAATGGCAGCAACATGAAGGGGAAACGAGCTGGAGTGCAGGCCCGGATAAAACAGATGAATTCAAGGGCTTTTTATGTGCCGTGTGCCTGCCATAATTTAAATCTTATAGTTAGTGATGGAGCACATTCATCAGTACAGGCAGTGTCATTCTTTGGATATCTGCAGAACATTTACGTAGTCTGTTCAGCATCAACAAGCAGATGGCAGATCTTGAAACGGCACATAAATGTCACTGTAAAGGCACTGTCAGAGACTCGCTGGGAATGCAGGATAGACTGTCAAGGCAGTAAGATTTCAGTTAAAGGGAGTCATTGAGGCATTACAGGAGATAGGTCAAGCAGTACATAGCAATGATGCTACAACATATCAACAAGCAAGGGGAGTGTGCTCAGAACTTATGTCATACCAGTTCATTGTATGTTTAGTGGTTTGGTATGATGTGCTGACAGAGCTAAATTGTGCATGCAGAGTTCTGCAGAGTCCATCTGTTGATATTTTGATGTGTCAAAGTGGTGGCATCCACTATGGACCTGCTGAAGAATTACAGAGAGACAGGATTTCAACATGCCATGGGCGAAGCCTCCAAGATAGCGAAAGAACTGGATGATGGCACCACACTTCAAGAAAAGAGACAGAGGAAACTAAAGCGGTTCTTTGACTATGAAGGAGAAGATGAGACTGTACAGGATCCAGTAGTAAAACTACGTGTAGAGTTCTTCAGTGTGCTGCTAGACACAACAATCCAATCGTTTACTGACCGGTTTGAGCAGCTTTCAGAGTTTGATAAGGCCTTTGGATTTTTATCAAATATTAAAGCCTTGAGTAATGTTGCAGAAGACACACTGCTGCAGCACTGCAAGTCTCTGAAAGAACAACTGACTGACAGGATAAGTGGCCACTGTGATATTGATGACTAACATTGGACATGAACTTAAAAGCCTTTCTCGAATGCTTGATAATGAATCACCACTGACTGTTAAATTTCCTTATTTGCAACCACTTGCAAGACATATATATAAATACTTATGTTTCACTGCGCATTTATTTGACTGCACCCGTTACAGTGGCTACTGCAGAACACAGCCTTTCTAAGCTGAACTCATAAAGACATACCTGAGTTCGTCAATGAGTCAGGAGAGACTTTCAGGCTTAGCTGTGCTCTCAATTGAGCATTAAGTGGGACAAAGTGTCTCACATGGCAGCCTCACTGAAGACTTTGTCCGGAAAAAAATTCATAAGATCCCAGTAAAACTGTAGGTATGTGCTCGTATTTCCTTTCAAGCAGTAAATTTCAGGTAGCACCTTAGTGTGGCTTGTATGCTGTGTATTCACTTTATTTTTTTTTTGCTTACCTCCAACAGGTAGGACCATGAGGATGGAACTAGCAGTATATTAGGCAAAGACAGCTAGGAGCGGCAGGACTTGTCGGGAGTGGCAGGACTCATGTGGAGCAGCAGGGGAGTGGCAGGACTCGTCAGAATGCTAGGACAGTTGGGAGTGGCAGGACTCATCAGGGGGCTAAGACAGAAGTGCAGTAAGAACAGACAAGTGGCAGCAGTCAGAAGCTGAAGAGGTAAATGCACAAGGAAGACAAATGACACTGGTCTTCACCTTTTTCTCTCTGGGTTTGAGTTTGCCTGTGTCAGACTCAGTAATCCCCATTACTCTCTTGTACATGGGTTTGAGTCTGCCTCAGGCTCAGTAATCCCCATGGCTCTCTTGTGTTTTTTTGGGTTTGAGTCTGTCTGCCTCAGGCTTAGTAATCCCCATGGCTCTCATGTGTTTGTTTGGGTTTGAGTCTCTGTGTCAAGCTCAGTAATCCCCATGGCCCTCTTCTGTGTTTCATTGGGTTTGAGTCTGTCTGCCTCAGGCTCAGTAATCCCCATTGCTCTCTCTGTTTGGGTTTGAGTTGTCTGCCTCAGTCTCAGTAATCCTCATGGCTTTCTTTTGGGTTTGTTTGGGTTTGAGTCTGCCTCAGGCTCTGTAATCCCCATGGCTTTCCCTTGTATCTTGTGTCTGTAGTCTTTTCTGTGTCCCATAGCTGTGTTGTGTACATTTGCAGTGTGACTGTTCTGCATGTCAGTAATTGCCTTGAGTGATGTCAGATTATCTAATGCTGCTTGTTTCAGTCTTGCTGTATTGCTGTCATTGTCTTGTGTTTGGGAGGGGTGTCTCAGTTCTGTTTTGTGGTAGTGCTGACTTAATCATGTGTGGGTTTATGTTCATTCTTGCAGTAAATTTGTCCTGGTCTTCTCTCTGTACTTGTGGGGGGTGGGTGCCTCTGTCCTGTCTGTGTGGGCATTAATGTTCAGTCTTGCTGTAGTGCAGTCTTTACCATGTGTGGGTGTCTGTCCTGTGTGCAAGAGTCTATTTTAGTGTGCTTCTGTCCTATGTGAGGGAGTTTCTTTCTGTGGGAGTCTGTGTAGGTGTGTCTTTCTGTGGGAGTCTGTGTCGGTGTGTCTTTGCGTACCTCTGTGGGACTAGCTACCTTGATGCGGTACAGAGGCTTGTCGTAATGTAACAACATTGCTACTAAATGCCAGTCAGTGTGGGTGTCTCTGTGTACATATGTGGGACTGGCTACCTTGATGCGGTACAGAGGCTTGTCGTAATGTAACAACATTGCTATTAAATGCCAGTCAGTGTGGGTGTCTCTGTGTACATATGTGGGACTGGCTACCTTGATGCGGTACAGAGGTTTGTCATAATGTAACAACATTACTACTAAATGCCAGTCATAGCTCTCGATCTCATGGCACAAAATCTGGACAAAACCACAGATAATGGGGTTCCAGCCCCAAAGATCTGGGCAAATTTTAAATATTGCTCTTATAAACTGAAAAAGTTGCTAGAGTAAAAGGTGTTACCATGCATGTTCTAAAGGATATGAAGTTAAACTGAAATACCTGTTATTTAATGAATTCAGTCATCAATGATTTGCCTCAAAAAATCCAGAAAACTCCAAATTGTGAGGAACAGACCAAACACGAGTCATATCTGGACATTCTTTGAAAATCTGGGAAGTTGAGTACGTAGTCAGTGTCTGCACCTGTAAGTGGCTACCTTGCTGTGGTACAGGGGTTTGTCATAATGTAACATTGGTATTAAATGCCAGTGTGTACCTGTGAGTAGCTACCTTGTTGTGTTACAGGGGTTTATCGTAATGTAACATTGGTATTCAATGCCAGTCAATGTGTACCTGTGAGTAGCTACCTTGCTGTGGTACAGGGATTTATTGTAATGTAACATTGGTACTAAATGCCCGTCAGTGTGTGTATCTGTGAGTCGCTACCTTGCTGTGGTACAGGGTTTTGTCATAATGTAACATTGGTATTAAATGCCAGTGTGTACCTGTGAGTAGCTACCTTGTTGTGTTACAGGGGTTTATCATAATGTAACATTGGTATTCAATGCCAGTCAATGTGTACCTGTGAATAGCTACCTTGCTGAGGTACAGAGGTTTGTCATAATGTAACATTTGTACTAAATGCCAGTGTGTGGCTTGGCACATCAATTCTTAATGATCTGAATATAGTGACACTAGTGGTTAAATGATGCTGGATGAGCTTGGCAGAGAAGGGGGTGCGATGGCAATATGGTAACACTTTATGTTCTCTTGAGTAGGGCCCCCAACTTGAACCTTTGCTGGGGCCCCCAAAATGCTAGCACTGGCCCTGATCAGAAAGAAGTGTAAGTTCTTATCTAGTTAGACATGCAGTCAAGAAGGGATGAGTTTTATTTTAAGTAATAAAGATGATTCAGAGTGATGGATAGCTACTGTAAGATTTTACTCTGAGATATTAAATGACCAAGATAACGTAACCTTAGCTGTAATTTTTTTTGTTGACACTTTGTGTCCTTTTCCTGCAAGGATAGTCAGAAGATGCAAGGTATTTCTGTTAACATTGCTGAAAGGAATTTGGCGCTATCAGTAAATCATTTACATATTGTACTAAGACAGACCCACCCGAAAATGTCACATTTTCCAAATTTTTTGAAGAATTTGAGAAAATAATGAAGAAGATTTAGTATATCCTTGTGGCAACAGTGTCCAGGTATATTACTGTCCCTGATAAGTAAAAGCAAACAGAAACTGACTGTCAGGGTGAATAGGTATAGAAAATAATGCTGAACATAGACAGAAAAGTAACTAGCTGTAGGTGGTATGCAACTCAGTATTGTTGCTGGATTTGGAACAACAGGAAAAGTAGGTAGTACTGCATTACTTACTTAAGTCTTGTACAAATCTAAAAGTATCCGTTTCTGCCTTTTTCACTGGAAAACAAATAGGAGGATTACAAGGGCTTTTGGCTGGTAATATTATTTCTTGCTGTATTAGAGACTGAATTACAGGTTTGATTTCCGGCTCTGCTTCTGGCTTTAGTGGATATTGTGGAACTCTGGGGAGAGCTTTTGATGGATTTAATTGTATTTTTACTTGTTTTGCAGATTTTAATATACTAAATTCATTAGCATGTTTAACCCATAAATTAGCAGGTACCTGCTGCAGCAGTTTTTAGTTGTCTGTATGCCTTCAAAAGGGCTCCTCCCAGCTTTTGCTAAGAATTGTAACACTTCCCCCACTGATTTTGATGGAACATCTAGATACACCCCCTCTGGTGTACAGCAAACGGTACCACCCAGCTCACACAGAAGATTCACTGGCACAGTTGTACTCAAAGAAAAGAATGCCTTTCTTATCAGTTAGACCTAAAGATATGGGGAACAGGATATGTAACCGTAGCATTTGTTACACCAGCTGCCTTTACTTTGTTCCTATACTGGTGTTTAACTGTCTGAAGTAACTTTTAATACAGACCCAGTGTTGCCAGTTTTACCAAGAATAGAATTGGCTTTGCATTTATTTTTACTTTAACATAGGATCTTTTAGTGTCAGCAAAGGGATTAAGATTTAATTTTATTACCCTGCCATAGTCAGTACAGTGAAACCAGTCACGAAAGGCCACTGAACCAAACTATAAACCAAAGGAAGCCAGCTAACGATACACCACTACGCCTTGAAAATATAATCACAAATACGAACACCAGTAGGAAAGAATATTCGAAATAAAAGTTTATTTAAGCTCACACTTATAAGCTTTTCGTCGGTGTCTCCTAACCAACTTCTTCAGAAAGATAAAAACACATTACCTTCACAGTGGATACTTAAATACTAATTAAGAATATTGAAAACACATGACTTCAATTAAAAATCTCTAACAACAAAACATGCACTGTATGCTACTCCTGCAGCTCGGGCTTAACCTCGGAACAAATGCATATAAAAACATCCAAGCATAGACAAACATGCCTAAAATAAACAAGACATCACCTGTTAACTCATCTCCTAAGACTCCTTAATTTCAAAACACAAGAAATTGATAACATTCCATTAAGCCCTGGGGGGCGATACGCCTCCAATTTTAACTGCCATAGTAACTCTTTTAATTCCAGGCATAAGTACTCCGGCCCACCTCTGTAACCAGGAACCACCTGGTCAATCACTAAAAAATGAAATTCATGGTTTGGAAATTCTTTAATATGCTTGGCCAATGCATTATCCATTTCCCCTTTCTGATGGCATAAAGATGCTCATGTAGGCGTTCCTGCAACTTCCTATCGGTTTTGCCTATATAAAACCCTGGACATAGGGAACACTTAGCTAGGTAGACCATATGTGAACTAATACAGTTAAATCTACCCTTAATGTTATATTTGTTGTTCCCAATGGTGAAGAAGGTCCCTGCTTTTACATAACGACAAAACTTACACATATTACACTTGAACATCCCCGATCTAACTAAGGGATGCGTAGGCTTCATTTCCAAGATCTTCTTTAAATTCAACCCCTTCCTAAACACCACTTTTGAGGTATTATCTGTCTGATCAGACATCTGTAAATCTGGCAATAATAATGGCCAATTTTTCTTTATGATGGAAAAAATATCCCCTGCATCTACATTAAAAGTGGTGATAAAACTACATAGATAGGGGGTGGTAGTTTTTGTAGTAGATGAAATAGAAGCCAGTTGATCTACCAAATTTCCCAAAATAGGCAAATAAACACCATTTTCCCTTTTAGAACAGAAGAAGTTCACATGTGGTCTACCTAGCTAAGTGTTCCCTATGTCCAGGGTTTTATATAGGCAAAACCGATAGGAAGTTGCAGGAACGCCTATATGAGCATCTTTATGCCATCAGAAAGGGGAAATGGATAATGCATTGGCCAAGCATATTAAAGAATTTCCGAACCGTGAATTTCATTTTTTAGTGATTGACCAGGTGGTTCCTGGTAACAGATGTGGGCCGGAGTCCTTATGCCTGGAATTAAAAGAGTTACTATGGCAGTTAAAATTGGAGGCGTATCACCCCCCAGGGCTTAATGGAATGTTATCAATTTCTTGTGTTTTGAAATTAAGGAGTCTTAGGAGATGAGTTAATAGGTGATGTCTTATTTATTTTAGGCATGGTTGTCTATGCTTGGATGTTTTTATATGCATTTGTTTTTATATGCATTTGTTCTGAGGTTGAGCCCAAGCTGCAGGAGTAGCATGTTTTGTTGTTAGAGATTTTTATTGAAGTCATGTGTTTTCAATTTGTTCTTAATTAGTATTTAAGTATCCAATGTGAAGGTAATGTGTTTTTTATCTTTCTGAAGAAGTTGGTGAGGTGAGGAGACACCGACGAAAAGCTTATAAGTGTGAGCTTAAATAAACTTTTATTTCGAATATTCTTTCCTACTGGTGTTCGTATTTGTGATTATATTTTCAAGGCGTAGTGGTGTATCGCCAGCTGGCTTCCTTTGGTTCGTAGTATAGTCAGTACAGTGATTTGCAGCACTTAGTTTGGACTTTTAAGCCTTTTTCCTGCCAGTCTATAAGCACTTGTTTTATTTTATTTTGTACAGGGCTTGCAAACCCGGCACAAAGTCACCTGCAATAGCTGGTATAGCTTGTTCAACTTGTTCATTTGGATCTGTCATTTCTAAATGTTTAGCAAACACTGGTTTAAGATGACTCAAATAATCTGCAGGGGCTTTCTCTTTATTTTGCCTACATGTCTGAAACACTTATGTAATTTACCAGTGCGATCCTGTTATTTATTAGTGCATTTCCTGTGGGAATAAAATGTATTTTAACCTTTTTAAGTAACTATGTTTTATTTCATTGGAGTAACTTTTCGAAGCATCTGGTTTAAATCTGTCAAAGTAGGTTTGTAATATTTTTTCCCCCGATTCCTCCTTAAACCTTTATGGATGTTTTTTTTCTTCCTTCAGTTAGAAAACATTTAGACATAATATGCAAATCAGCATTAGCACCCCCCCCATTTTTTTTTTAAAGGTGCCAAAAAAATCTTCTGCTGAGGCAATAGTCTCTTGTCCTACCCTATCATGTGAGCGCTTGTGATGAGCCACAGGAGTGTCAAACACTAGTGCTCCTGTTGGAGAGGTAGAAGCTTGTTGAGAATGATAGGAAGAAGGAAGGAAAAAAACTTTTTAACTGCAGATGCTGTTCTAAAGATGAGAGCTGACAGCAGAACTAAGTTGAGATGTAACAGTACCATGCTGACCTTGTGTTCAAAAAAAATGCAGAGGTCTGAGAAACAGCAGAATCTTGTACATGAGCCTCCCGTACCGGTACATATGGGGGTGGGGTGCAGTAGCTACTGGAGGATTATCCTCCTCTTTAGATGTTTCTGCTTTTTGGCCATTTTCAGTTTGTTCCAAACCTGCTAAAACAGGATAAAGGCATCTTTTTTTACTGGTCTGTACTGCCTTTTTAACCTCTCTTATATGTTGAAACAATTTCTTATTAACATCCTGCAACCCTTTTAATGCTGACTCCTTTTCCCTTTTAAGTGCTTTACTATACCAAGAATACTGTACCAAGAATAAAATGCTGTCATTTGTTCCCCACTTAGTTTGCTTTGCTTTTTTTTTTTTCAAAATGCCTTTCAGTGTCAGCAATTTAGTCTTATAAGTTCCATTTAATGGAAATACCCCACCAGCACAATTCTTAGTAAGCTGAAACCAGTCATACAGATATTTACAACTTTCCTTCCTATAATTAAAATACATAAAATATGCAGGTGTTCCCTTTTCAGAGATTTGATCTCGCTTACTTATCTTTGCTCCCATTTTTCTTATTTTATAAATCAGTAATAATAAAAATGTTAGGCTTACCTTACAACTCCTGGATTCTGGCAATTCGAAAGACAGAAAATAACTGTAGTAATCCACACACCATACAGTGAGGGAAGGGTAGGAAGTCTGTCACCGTGTAGCAACAGAGGAGACGTTTTGATCAGCCTTTTCCCACAGCACCCCCTTGCTTTCGTCCCTGCGCGAGCCCAAAAGTTACAGCTCCAGCATTGCGGTCAGGATAACAGGGCAGATAGGTACTGTGTCCAGAACTGACCACTATTTTTGTACTTTCACACAATCACACAGTTAAGTCCCAGCATGCTTTTGGGCTCATGAATTTATTTTAGCAACTCATACCTCTACATCTTATCATGCGGTAGGCTCATGAATTTGTTTTAACAGTATATAGTCTACGACCCAGTCATGCTATGGGCTCATGAACTTGTTTTAACTTTACAGTCTACATCCCAATCATGCGTTGGGCTCATAACCTTGTTTTAACTTTATTGTTAGCTTTTAACTTTTTCTTTTCTTTCTCTCATGCATTCATACATTGACAGAATAAAACATCTCTCATACTTCTTACCTTTCAATCTTGAGGATACTGCCCTCGACACAAGGCCTCCTTGTGTTAATTTGGTCTTTACTGTATGTGCACATTTACTATACTCATTTACTGTGGGGTCCTCCCACGATTACTTATATATCTTACAACCACTCATTCAAACAAAAAGTCACGCATTTATACTAACACAGTCATGAAGTTATACTACAAACATAGTCATGCACTTACATTTGCTAAAATTGTCCAAAAAAAGAAGACTAAAAAACAAAACCAACCCTTTTCCCCTTACAAAACAATTTCCCTGCCAAGGCTAGTATGTTTGCACACCCTGAATAGCTGCACATCTGAGTCTCTGACTATTCCATACAAAGCAGTGTGGAATTCATAGAAAATCTGGGATGGGCCCTATTCCAGAACTGCCCTGCAGCAATACCAAAGTTCAGATCCAGAGAACGGCACCAAATTGTTAAAGTCATAAATAAATAACATTTAGAATTTACCTTATATGCCTCTAGTCAGGAACAACACTTGAGGATGTGCAAACAGAAATTTTATTTTTACAGTGCTGGGAGTTATTCTTCATAATTCTTGATGAAGCATTCTCACTTTACATACAAAAACTGTAATTTTATACATTTTCTTATCAAACTGCTCATGCAATTTCATGACGTTATAATGACCGTGTGTCCTATAGAAAACTTTGCAAATGTCCTCATCCCTTGTGATTTTCACCTCAGACTTCACATGAACACCTTTCTATACATGATTCACCTGCTTCCAAGGGGTCGTTTCTGACCTTGGATGTTTCAAACCTACCCTAGCAACAAAGCACTCCTAGCCTGGAGACAGGCTAACAAATTCCTTTTTGTAATAACTACATGCCTCACTTTATGCAACATGTACTATTCTCTCTTATTACATACTGAAAGAATGCAGTTTAAAATGAACAGTGATACTGTGGCCTATGAAGCTGTATTTTTTCCCAGCCCTGCATACAAACTATATTTGCTTTTTAACAATCATATTATAGCATTATTAATAAACTGAAATTAATATACATTTTAATAAGCTGGTCTTGTCCCATAACACCAGAAAGCCCAATAAGTTTTTGGTTGCTGCTAAAGATCATCCCCATTGCAGCAGGGGTCCTGCTGTAGATTTTAGTGGTGCAGGTACTAAAAAGGAGCTTGCAGAAGAAAGCTGCTGTGTCCATCCACCAAGTAGTGAGTCACCTGCACTGGACAGATTTGGGAAGCATGTTTATGACTTATCTACCTTTTTTGGTGAGAGGGCTTAATTACTTGGCACACATCACTTCTGTCCAGAGAGATTTCATAAAAGAAATCACCAATTGTATTCCAGGGTCCTTGACTGCATATCCGAGAAAATTCATTGACTCACAGTTGGCTGCCCTACGGTCACTGTCTAATGCCTCTATGCACCTTATCTCTAATGCCACAGATGGTGCGTCTTGAGCAGCCGACATAAGCATTTCCATAAGAAAACATGCCTGGATATGGCTATGCAATTTTGCAGAGCATTTTCAGACATCCTTCATCAGCACCTCATATGATGGATCAGCTATTTTTGGTCCCAAAGTGGAAGAGACTATCTCAAGAAGTGTGAAGGATGGCAAATCACCCATCTTCTGTAGGAGTCAAATTCTCTACCCCTCAAAGGACCTCCTCCAAACACCAGAATGGAGGAAATGCAATGTGATTTCATAAATCCCAGGGCTTTGAATCTGACACTTCTGAAGAAAGAGCTCACTAAGGCAGAAGGAAAGTCTCTTACAACAGATGTCACCAAAGGGGCAGAGGTGGCCTGTAAAGCCAAGGATTCGGAGGTCCTTTCTCGGAGAAGCCTTTCCAGTACTTCTGAATACTTGCCCAACAGTCACACTCTGGATGCAGTCATTGGGGAGGCACTTACCCTGTACCCAGCAACCTGGACATCCATCATTCAAGACAAATGGGTGCGAAGATCATAACCAGAGGCTATTTCATTCTCTTACATCTCCTTCCTTTATGCCCCAAAAGAATTCCCCATGTTAAACCCTTGCAAATGGAAGAAGCTGCTTCAGAAATAAGGAAGCTTCTGAAAAATTGGGTCATCCAAGAGGTCCCTCCAGACCAGAGAGGATCTGGAATTTAATCAAGATTCTTTTTATTGTGAAAAATAGAAGATCTAAGGTCAGTATTGGACCAGAGTTGCTTGAACAAGTTTGTAAAGTGAACAAAATTCTGGATGGTCATGGTTCATTCCATTCTTCCATTAGTGAGGAAGAGTGACTGGATGTGCTTGATAGATCTTCAGGATGCATACTACCATATAACATGGACAGATGCTCCAGGAAATGCCTTTGCTTCTGGCTGGGAGCCAGTGTTTTAGTTCAGAGCTTTGCCCTTTGGTCTCACCTTAGCCCTCCAGGTGTTTACCAAGTGTATGGCAGTAGTGACAGCTTGTCTACAACTGCAGGGTTTCCCGGTATTAGCATTTTGGACAACGGACTCATCACTTCCATTTCCAGAAATCTTGTTTAGGCCAGGGACTCTTTCCTGCAACTGTGCATAGATTTGGGGATTACAGTGAATCTAGAAAAATCCAAGCTATAACCAATCCAGTAGCTGGAATTCATTGGAGAATTTTTGGACACAAGACTTCAAATAGCAAAATGTACTCAAGCAAGAATTGCATCCCTTTACCAGCAAGTTCAACCCAACAAGTATCATCTCTCTAGAAGCCACCAGCAAGACAAATTCTTCATAGTCTAGGCTGCATGGTACCTTCCATCATATTAGTGCCACTAGCCATATTCTGCATACGGGTACTTCAATGGGCTCTGGCAGTTCAATAGTCAATCAAGAAACAACCCATGTCTTTTCTAGTGATTCTAACAAATGTTTGCAGAACTCACATACAGTGGTGGCTGGAATCTCCACATGTTCTATAGGGACATCCCTTCATTCTACCCCAAGCCCCATTGACCACATAAACTTCCCAACTGGGGGGGGGGGGCATTTTATGGTAAAGATAGTCTGAACACTCATAGGCCATTTTTCACAACAATACATTGGAGAAGAAAGCATTCTTAGTGTTGTGAGCCTTTCAGGACCGTCTCCCTTAGGGTGTGATATCTATTCAGACAGACAACTTGGCAGTGTTTGGAACATCAACAAACAGGGAGGAACCAGGCCTTACCCCATATGTTGAGAGACCATGAGAGTGTGGCAATGGGCGATATTCCCTCACCACTTTCTGATAGCAATGAATATCCCAGGGAGATCCAATATACTTGCGGACAGAATGAGCAGATCCATCCTGCTCCCTCATAGGTTCATAGGTGTGTACTAGGCTAATGGCCCTGAAGCCTTTACAAGCCTAGCCCATAGGATTACCCTGGCATCATGCCACCCGACCTTAGTTCCCAGTGCCTCTGTCGAGTAGAGCAACTGGAGTGATCCCCGGGGTGAATTTTCTATTTCCCATCCATGCATCAAGATTTCTCTTGAAGAGGGTCAGTGAGGTGCTCTGTTTGACATGTATGGGAAGTCTGTTCCATAGCATGGGCAGTCTTTGGGTTATGAACCTGTCCCTTCAGCACTTTCTGTTGACTGTGGTAATGAGGTTGAGGTCACTGGAGCGTGTGGTGCGCAGGGATTGAAATTTTTTTAGCTGTAGCATTTCTAACAGAGCTGGGTCAGACATGGCTTTGTAAGTCAAACAGAGATCGCCTGTAAGTAGGCAATATGAGATGGAGAATAGTTGGAGTTTTTTTAGTCTGTCCATGTAGGACAAGTATTTAATGCCTAGGATCCTCTTTGTGAGGTACTTTTGTGGCCTCTTCAGTTGTTGCAGGTGTCTAGCGAGGTAATTGTCAAATAGGGCATTGTACTCGATGATTGGCCTAATAAGGGAAAATAGAGGAAGACAATGACCGCTTTCTTTCCGGATGCAAACCCTTAGTAATGAGATGTGCCACATAGAAGGACTTTCTGACCACAGTGGCAATGTGATGGTCAGAACAGAGGATGTTAAGTTGTCTATCTCGCCTTCGTTCTTGCTGGTTGGGATCGGAGCCGATCCTTGCTCCGATTTGGCCATCTTCTATAGCTCGAGAGCTGTTTACTGGCTTGAGGCTACCCCTTATCCCATGATACCTAGCACTAGCTACCCAGATCTCGTTTGTCGCTTCAGCTGCAAGGTGTTGTTTTGCTGGCTCAGGCTTGTATTAGAACTTTTTTCTTCAAAAAAAAAATATTTTTTTCTTAAGAGTTATAGTTAACTTTTAGTCTTATACAGTTGTCATTAGTTTAGTGTATTGTAGTAGTTCCTTACCTCCCCT
Source organism: Protopterus annectens (assembly GCF_019279795.1). Classification (NCBI taxonomy): domain Eukaryota; kingdom Metazoa; phylum Chordata; order Ceratodontiformes; family Protopteridae; genus Protopterus; species Protopterus annectens. Next base: position 102,088,396 of record NC_056745.1, on the reverse strand, counting down.
TTAGAACTTGTTTAATTTAGAGTTCTTCCCCTCCCCCTTTTGTCTCTTCTAGTCAGGTTAGCCGTTTAAGTTAGAGGCTTTCCTTCTATCTTTCTTTTAAGTAGCCGTTTAAGTTAGAGGCTTCCTAGTTTAAAAAAAAAAATCTTTAGCTTTAGCTGTAGTATACTGTGTGTTTTTCTTTCTTGTTGATATTGGTGTTGTGGTATTTTGATGTTAAGTTGTCAATCTCGCCTTCATTCTTGCTGGATGGGTTAGACTCAGCACTTACTAAGCTCGAGAGCTAATTTTACCAGCTCGAGGTAACCCTATATCCCATGATGCAAGGCGGAGACTACCCAGATCTCGTTTGCCGCTTCGTTTACGAGGTGCCTCTTTTAGCAGCTCTAGGTAAGTTTTCTTCATATTAAGACTTTTAGTCTCATCCCTTTTGAATTTCATAACCTTAGTTGTTTTGTGAACCTTAACGTTTATTTTAACCCTATTCCTGTTAGTGTTCCCTTTTTTTTTTTCGGGTTATTTATCCCCTTCCCTAGGTTAGGCTTTAGGCCTTCCCCTTTCCTAATTTTTCCTGTCAGGGATTGTGTGTGTGTTTGAGTGTGTTGTATCCCTGTTTAGTTTAGATTATTGGATTGGGTGTTATTTGTCTGTGTGTGTCTGTTTTCTTTGTCACTTGTGTTTCCTCGACACTGCTATGTCGAAGGACACAAAGGTCTCAGGCTTCAAGAAGTGTGACTCGTGCTGTCAGAAGATGTCTCTGACAGACGGTCACACTTCTTGTGTTTACTGCCTGGGACCTCTGCACCTGCAGGACTCTTGTGCTATCTGTCATGCCTTCAGCCCAAGAGTCCTGCAGGAGCGCAGAAATAAATTAATATTGAGGGGCTTATTAAAGCCTGAGAGCTCCCCGACTAAGTCGGCTCCAGGGAAGCCCTTGAAACCTGTCAAGCCTTTGGCTGCAAGTCCCAAGCCGTCGGCTACTGGTTCTGCTTCTTCAGTGTCGAGATTGGCTCCGGCCGGAGCCGAACCTTCCATTTTAGAAGTCACAGTATCGGCTCCATCCGGCGCTGATACTGCCAGATCTGGACACTCCGTGTCAGCTCCGGCTGGAGCCGACGTATCCTCTGCTCCTTCGGCTCCACCTATCTCTAAAAAGAGATCTCGATCCCCCTCATTGGAATCGATACGTTCGGCTCCGAGATCAACCCTGCTGTCGGAGCGGAGGCATCAGAGCCTTTCTTCTCGGTCGTCCAGGCTGTCTGATCACGACCTCGAGAGAGTGGTGAGTAGACTATTAAAGTCTCAGACATTGGCCCAAATGCTCCATAGCCCGTCTCAACAGACGGTAGCTATTTCACATCCACCTAACATTCCTCCTTCGACTCTCTTACAGAGCTCGGAGCCGTGACTGTTGTAGCTTCGGAGCCGATACCACCCCTTTCGGCTCCATCGTCCTCCTTGAGGCCTTCATTGGAGGGATCCGGGCATCTGGTCTCTCTCGTCAGCACCGAGGGGGCGAGTGGCATCAGACCCTTGTCCGACCCAGTTCTCCCTCTCGGAGCTTCGGCGTTGGTGAGCTCAGCCCCGACATCTGCCTCGGAGCCTTCCCTCTCGGTGGGGCCTGGAGTTCCTATCTCTTCGGAGTGGGAACCTTCTGGTCTCTCTGATGGGGGAGCCTTCGAGGTGATGAGGAGTGTACTAGCCCCTGGGCATAGTCAACGGTCAGTTCCATCAGCTCCTCCCACTACAGTGCCTGCTGACGTCTCTTCCCACTCTCTTGCTCCCGGACCCAGAGATCCAATGCCTCAGGTTTCCCCATTGGGAATATCTTCCTCTTCCGAGGCTTCTCCAGATCCATCAGGTGAACCTCCACGCAAGAGGACATGTAAGAGGAAACATCTAGACTCCCCCGAGTCTATTACATCTGATACTGACTTGGATGAGTTGGACGGATCCCCAAGGTCCTCCTCTGAGGATGTCTCTTTCTCAGACATCCTTGAACTCCTTAAGCAGAGGGGGAACTGGCCCTCCCTTAATCCTTCCGAGGACGAGTCAGTATACCTGGAGGCTTCGGATCTCGACCCTCCACCTCCTGGGTGTCTCCGCCTTTCGACCCTCTTATGGACGTGGTGGCTCGGAAGGCATGGATGGCCCCGGATTCGGTGGAACCTATTCCTAGGAGGCCTTCTAAATTCATTACGGACCAACCTGATAGGCAACATTTGACAAGAGGTGTCCCGGTTGATGCCATGGTGGTGGCTGCAGCCACCAAGAAGGAACTAGCTGATCCTTCAGTACCTGTCCATCCTCCTAACAAGGATTCTAGGACTATGGACAGGTACGGCAAGCGGATTTTTTCTTCAGCGACCTTTGCCATGCGATCGCTGAACTACTTGTGTCACTTCACCCGCCTTCAAAGAGATGTTCTTAAAGAGTTGGGAGAAGTTTTACAGGATCCGTCAGCTGCTGGGTCTCAGGATAAGATTAGCTCACAGCTAGGAATCCTAAACTCCATTGCTCATTTCTTATGCAGCCGATGGAGCGAGTAGGGCCGCAGGCACAGGAGTGGCTTTAAGGCGTCAGTCCTGGATGCGGCTTTGTAATTTTGCAGACCCCTTCAAGGCGTCCTTCACAAACTCCCCTTTTGATGGTTCGACCTTGTTCAGACCTCAAGTGAAAGACACTTTGACTAGATGCGAACAAGATTGCAAGACTCTTTCTGCCGTAGGAGTCCGTTTCTCCACCCCTTCAAGACCTTACCCAAAAGGTCAGAAGGGAGGGAAAATGTGGTTCCGCAAATCTCAAGGAGTCACGCCTAGCGCACGAGGTCCGTTTACCCCCAGAGGCAGAGGGGGTAACAACAACAGACACCACCCTAGGGGCAGAGGGGGTCCGCAGAATCAGGGTAGCAGAGAGCCTCTTTCTGACAAACCCTTCCAGCATCCCTGAGATGTTGCCCGGTTGTCCACCTTCGGAGGCAGTCGGGGGAAGATTATCGCTGTACCCAATAGCCTGGCTTTCCCTTTCTCAAGACAAATGGGTACAGTCGATTATATCCGAGGGTTACAAAATTCCCTTTATTCAAACCCCAATTCAGCAAAAGGGAACCCTTCCAGATGTTCCACCCGGTCTAAGGGAACTAGCAGTACAAAACTGCTAGGAAAAAGAGCCATCCAGCCAGTCCCAGCAGACCAAATAGGATCCGGAATCTGCTCAAGGTTCTTTTTAGTACCAAAAAAGACAGGGGACTGGAAACCAATATTAGATCTGAGCAAACTAAACAAGTTTGTAAAGAAAACAAGATTCCGGATGGTCACGCCTTCAGTCCATTCTACCCTTTCTGAGCAAGGACAATTGGATGTGCTCTGTAGATCTTCAGGATGCGTACTATCACATAAAAATTCACAGGCGCTCCAGAAGATTTCTTCGCTTTCAGCTGGGGACCAGTCATTTCCAATTCAGGGCCCTGCCCTTTGGACTCACTACAGCCCCCAGAGTGTTCACCAAATGTATGGCAGCGGTTACGGCTCACCTGAGACGTCAAGGATTCCAGGTGTATCCATATCTAGATGACTGGCTCCTCACTGCCACCACCAGGCATCAACTTCTCCAAGCCAGAGATTACACCATTTACATTTGCAGAGGGCTAGGGATTTCTATAAATTTCGAAAAATCTGCCTTGTCACCTTGTCAATCTATTACTTTTATAGGCGCAAAATTGGACACCGTACAACTTTCAGCAAAGTTAACAGACCAAAGGATCTTGGACATTCAAAGTCACGTCCAGGTGATTCTTCTCAGCAACAAAATTCAGGCCAGATTTGCTCTGAAAGTATTGGGTCTTATGGCGGCCGCCATAACACTTCTTCCCTTTGCCCGCTTTTACATGCGTCTTCTACAATGGATGCTATTCGCCCAATGGTCCTTTCAACAACTTCCCATGCGTCACAGGATCACAATAACTCCAACTTGCAAAAGGCATCTGACCTGGTGGATATCGTCCCCTCAAGTCCATCAGGGCAGACCCTTTGTTCCTCCTGCCCCAGTCGCCACGGTTACATCGGACGCCTCCCTGATTGGGTGGGGGGGCATTATCAGGGCAGGATGGTCCATGGCACTTGGCAACCTTTCGAATACCACCTGCACATAAATGTCCTAGAGATGAGAGCAGTGCTTTTAACGTTGCAAGTACTCAACGACTCTCTTCCCCTGGGAACTATTGCAGTCCAAACGGACAATATGTCCGTAGTGTGGTATATCAACAAACAGGGCGGAACCAAGTCCTATCCACTGTGTTGAGAGGCTCTCAGACTTTGGCAGTGGGCAATCTCTTCTCAGCAGTTTCTGATAGCAACACATATCCCCGGGAAATCCAACATCATAGCGGACAGGTTGAGCAGAGCTATTCTCATGCCTCATGAGTGGTCTCTCAAACAATCAGTGACGGAAGAGATTTTTCAGGAGTGGGGCCTTCCTTGCTGTGACCTTTTTGCTACACCTCAAAACAGCAAATGCCCAGACTTCTTCTCTCTCTTCCCCCTTCCAGGCCATCCCCCCCAGAGACGCTCTAAACCAAGATTGGCCCCGGGGACTTCTTTATGCCTTTCCCCGCTTTCCTCTGATACTTCAAGTAATTCAGAAAGCAACCGCCTTGAGAGCCAAGTTGATTCTCATTACCCCTTATTGACCTCAACAGATATGGTTTCCGTTCCTACATCATTATCTCTTGGTACAGCCATGGCATCTGGACCCGGTTCCAGATTTTCTGACCCACCAGTCGGGCCAGCTGCACCAATCCATACCTTCTCTCAACCTCACTGCTTGGTTGCTCGACTTCTATCCTTAGCCAGGCTTCCTATGATTTCTAATCCCGTCCGGGATATCATAGTAGCTTCCCTTAAATCTTCTACCAGAAGGATTTACACTAGTAAATGGCAACATTTCTCCTTCTGGGCAAAAGCTAGGAATATAGACCCCTAGACTGCTCCGATTCATTCGGTCTTGGACTTGTTAGCTGAGATTTTTCATTCAGGATCCTCTTCCTCCACAGCAAAAGTTCAGCTGGCAGCCATTTTGAATTTTCATATAGGCTTTTTGGACCACAACGTTATGTCACATAAACTTTGCAAGGCATTCCTTTGAGGTATCTTTTTACTTAAACCTCCGATTAGAGACCCCCCCATCACAGTGGGATCTAAATTTAATTTTAACATCCTTGATTCTCCCCCCTTTCGAACCTGCGGCTGCCTGTTCATTGAAATTTCTTTCTTGGAAGACACTCTTTCTAGTCGCCATTACTTCTGCCAGGAGAGTATCTGAGCTTCATGCTCTCTGCATTCGTCCTCCCTACTTAATCTTCCACAAAGACAGGGTATCTCTAAGGACTAATCCGTCTTTCTTACCCAAAGTGGCATCGCAGACGAACTTAAATCAATCCATTGATCTTCCAGTTTTTTCCCAAATTATTCTGATAGAGCGGAACAAAAATTACATTGTCTTGATGTTCACTGCCAACTCAGATATTATCTAGACAAAACTAAACATTTTAGGAAATCTGATCAACTGTTTCTATCCTATGCAGAGAACAGGAAAGGCCTTCCAGTTTCCAAGGTGACTTTATCTAGATGGCTGTCTTCTGTGATTACTTACATTTATCAGCTCAGAGGCAAAGAGTTGATTTCTAGGCCAAAAGCCCATTCTACCAGAGCTCTAGCTACATCTACAGCTTTTCAGGCTAGACTTCCAATAGACACTATTTGTGCAGCAGCCACATGGGCCTCTCCTCATACCTTTGTTTCACATTACAAATTAGACTTGGCCTCCAGAGACGGAGCGAATTTTGGTTCCACCATTCTCAAGAGTCTGTTCCATTGAGCCACCCAGGATAGAGGTGCTAGGGACGCGGTCCCATCCAGCAAGAATAAAGGCAAGATTGACAACTTAACATTAAGAAGTTATGTACCTACCATAACGTTCCATGTTAGTTGTCTTCTCTCGCCTTCTTTCTTGCGTCCCGCCCTCCATCCCCCTAGCCTGGTCAAGCCTAGAAGATTATGCCTCTTCTCTTAAGAGGTTTTATCCTTTTTCTAGCTAATCAGCTTCAAGTGTCACTAGATTAGGTTGATCCCTTTCAGAGGATTATGATGATTATGATTGTCATTTTTAGTATTGTTACTTTTCTTCCTCCTCTTCAGTTGGAAGAATATATTCCATAATTTCCTTAGCTACCAAACGAGATCTGGGTAGTCTCTGCCTTGCATCATGGGATATAGGGTTGCCTCGAGCTGGTAAAATTAGCTCTCGAGCTTAGTAAGTGCCGAGTCGGAGCCGAGGATCGGCTCCGAACCCATCCAGCAAGAAAGAAGGTGAGAGAAGACAACTAACATGGAACGTTATGGTAGGTACATAACTTCTTATTTTCGCTTATCGGCCTTTTGGCTAAGAGCAGTATAGTATCTCTTGAGATATTTTGTTGGATACAGGATGTCTAAAGAATCCAAGGTGTCTGGATTCAAGAAGTGTGACTCATGCTGTCAGAAAATGTCTCTGACACATGGGCACACTTCTTGCGTCTATTGCTTAGGTGCAGTGCACCTGCAGGACTGTTGTTCTGTATGCCATGCATTTAGTCCAAGAGTTCTGCATGAGCGTAAGAATAAGCTTATTCTTAGAGGTCTTTTAAAGCCCCAGGATTCACCTGCCAAGGCTCAGCCTGTGAAATCCCCAAAACCAACCAAATCTTCGGCTGCAAGCTCTGAGCAGTCATTGGTTCAAACTTTACCTGCTACTTCGGTTCCGACTATCTCCACGTCAGCTCCATCAAAATCTTCAGAGCCATCGTGGAGCCACAACAGGATGAGGTCCCCTTCTCTGGAATCCATACATTCAGCTCCTCAGTCTCCCCTGCTTCAGAGTGAGTGTAGTCACAGATCTTCCCACTCCTCTCGGTCCTCTAGGCTGTCGGATCACGACATGGAGAGAGTGGTCAGTAGGTTGCTGAAGTCGCAGGTACTTGCCAAGATCTTGTTCAGCCCTCCTCAACAGGTGTCGGCTCCATCCACTTCTATCGATGTTCCTCCTCCGACTCCCTTGAGCTCGGAGCCAGAGTTTGTTGGGGTTCGAGTCGTCGAACCGTCGGCTCCGTTAACTATATCTCATTCGGTTCAGTCGTCAGTTCCGATTCCCTCGATGGTGCCGTCCATCGAGGGATCTGGGCGCCGAGGTTCCCTCGTCGACTCCGAGGGGGCGAGTGGCATCGGACCCTTGTCCGGCCCCGTTTTCCCTCTCGGAGCTTCAGCGCAGGTAAGCTCAGCTCCTACAACGGCCTCGGAGCTGTCTCCCTCAGTGCAGAGAAGGATTCCGATTTCTTTGGAACCGGAGCCTTCTCTGCATCGTGGTAGAGATGCCTTCGATGTCATGAGGAGTGTGCTGGCCTCTGAGTCAGCTCCACTATCGACTCCACCAGTTCCGTCCCCTGTAGTACCTACGCCATCCTCTGTTCCTCCTCCAGACCCCAAGTGTGGGGAACCGGCACTCCAGGGCACTCCATTGGGTATTTCCTCTTCTTCCGAAGCCTCCCCTGATCATTCAGAGGAGCCCCCTCGGAAGAAGAAGTGCAAGAGGAAGCACATTGACTCCCCTGAGTCTGTCACCTCTGATACAGACTTAGATGAATTGGAAGGGTCCCCGAGATCCCCCTCTGAAGATGTTTCCTTCTCGGACATCCTAGAAATGCTTAAGCAGATGGGGAACTGGAATCCCCTAGCCCCTACTGAGGATGAGTCTGTATTCCTGGATGCGTTCGGTTCCCGACCTTCCACCTCCTGGGTTTCTCTGCCTTTCGATCCACTCATGTCAGTGGTGGCTCGAAAGGCTTGGTCAGCCCCGGATGCAGTGGAACCAACCCCAAGGAGACCCAGCGAGTTTATCACTGCACCCCTTGATAAGCAGTTCCTTACCAAAGGTGTTCCTGTGGATGCCATGGTGGTAGCAGCAGCCACTAAAAAAGAGTTAGTGGAAACTTCTTCGTCTGTCCCTCCTCCTAACAAGGAGTCTAGGATTATGGATAGATACGGGAAGCAAATGTTTGCTTCAGCTACCTTTTCTATGAGGTCACTGAATTACTTATGCCATTTTACCCAGTTTCAGAGAGATCTCCTTAAAGAGCTTGGAGATACCCTTCAAGATCCATCAGCTGAAGGGGCTCAAGTTAAAGTGGCTTCCCAGCTGGCGACCCTTAATTCTGTAGTCAACTCCTCCATGAGGCTCATTTCCTATGCAGCCAATGGTGCAAGTAGAGACACAGGTACAGGTGTGGCACTTAGGAGACATGCATGGATGCAGCTGTGTAATTTTGCGGAACCTTTTAGAGCGTCATTCACCAACACCCCCTTTGATGGTTCCTTTCTTTTTGGACCACAGGTGAAAGACACCTTGATTAGGTGTGAGCAAGAAGGCAAGACTCTCTCTGCCGTGGATGTCCGTTTTTCCACTCCTTCCAGACTATACCCCAAGGGTCAGAAGAGTGGTAAAATGTGGTTCAGAAAATCCCAGGGAGCCTCGCCTGACACACATGGCAATTTTTCCTCCAGGGGCAGAGGAGGAAACAACAACAACAGATGCCGCCCTCATGGCAGAGGGGGTCCACAGAACCAGGGCAGCAGAGCATCCTTCTCTGAGAAGCCCTTCCAGCATTCCTGAAGGGTTTCCCTGCTGCCCACCTCTGGAGGCAGTCGGGGGAAGACTTTCACTGTACCCAAAAACCTGGCAAAATGTAACGCAAGACAAATGGGTACAATCAATCATATCCGGAGGTTACAAAATTCCCTTCTCTCAACCCCCCTTACCATCAAGCAAATCCCTTCCAGATGTTCTACCCAATCTGAGGGACCAAGCAGTCATAGAAGTTTCAAAACTGCTGGAAAAAAGAGTCATCCAGGAAGTCCCAGCAGACCAACACAGATCCGAAACTTACTCAAGGTTCTTTTTGGTACCAAAAAAGACAGGGGACTGGAAACTGATTCTGGATCTCAGCAGACTAAACAAGTCTGTTCAAAGAACAAAGTTTCGGATGGTCATGCTACAGTCCATTCTACCCTTTCTGGGTCAGGACAAATGGATGTGCGCCATAGATCTTCAGGATGCATACAATCACATCAAAATAGACAGGCGTTTCAGAAGATTCTTTCGCTTCTGGCTGGGAGCCAGTCATTATCAGTTCAGAGCTCTGCCCTTTGATCTCACCACAGCCCCCAGGGTGTTCACCAAATGTATGGCAGTGGTCACGGCTCACCTGAGACATCAAGGATTCCAGGCGTTTCCATATCTAGATGACTGGCTCCTCACTGCTACTACCAGTCATCAACTTCTGCAAGCCAGGGACTACACAATCACAATCTGCTCCCAGCTAGGCATCACAATAAACTTTGAAAAATCTGCCTGGTTGCCCTGTCAATCTATCACCTATATAGGAGCAGACTTAGACACAAGGAACACGTCCGCAAGGCTTCTACCAGACAGGGTATCTTTAATTCGCCAGCAAGTACAAATTCTAATGCACAGCAAAAGGATCCAAATCAGGTTCATCCTTCAAACTCTGGGTTCCATGGCAGCGGCAATTCTTCTAATTCTACTGGCCCGCTTTCACATGAGGATCCTTCAGTGGCTTCTGTTCACACAGTGGTCCTTCCAACAGCTGCCCATGTCTCATGTGATCATGATTACAAAAGCATGCAAACGGCACCTTTCCTGGTGGATGGTCTCCCCACTAGTGACTCAGGGCAGACCCTTCATTCAGCCCCCTCCGGTTGTCACAGTGACCATAGACGCCTCCCTGATAGGGTGAGGGGGGCATTATCAGGGCAGGACAGTCCAAGGCACTTGGCAGCCTCACGAGTACCATCTGCATATAAACGTCCTAGAAATGAGAGCCGTGCTCCTAGTGTTGCAAGCTCTTCAGGACTTTCTCCCTTCTGGGACCATTGCAGTTCAAACGGACAACATGTCAGTGATGTGGTACATCAACAAGCATGGCGGAACCAAGTCCTACCCCCTATGTCGAGATGCACTCAGACTCTGGCAGTGGGCAATTTTCTCCCAATGATTTCTGATTGTTACGCACATCCCTGGAAGGTCCAATGTCATAGCGGACAAGCTCAGCAGAGCTATTCTCATGCCTCACGAGTGGTCTCTGAATCAGGTAGTTGCAGATCTGATCTTCTGCAAATGGGGAAAGCCTTGCTGCAATCTTTTTGCCACCCCCTTCAACAGCAAATGCAGCAACTACTTCTCCCTTTTTCCGCTTCCAGGTCACACACCCAGAGACACTCTAGTCCATGATTGGCCCCAGGGACTTCTGTATGCCTTCCTTCCGTTTCCCCTGATACCGATACTCGTACAGAAAGCAATATCATTGGGTTGCAAAATAATCCTCATTGCCCCCTACTGGCCTCGACAGATATGGATGTTCATCGTGTTATACTGCTGCAGTCATCACACTCGGGTTATCCTGTCGTCAGGCGGTCCCGCAGTCGGCCGAATCCCAAAGCCTTGGTCCGGCGTCGGTTGTTGTTGCTTCTTCCCTGACGTCAGTGTGACAGGGGTATAAAAGAGGCAGCCGACGCCATTTTCTTCAGTCTTTCTTGCCGTGCAGAAGCAGTTCGCAAGTGCCGGTCGGCCAGCTCCTGAGATTTTCTAATCGAATTTCAGCCCGAAGTCTTCTCTAAAGCTAAGTACCCCGTTGGGGAAACTTTTCTTGCCTCAAACCATTGTCAGACAAAGTTAATAATTGCATTTCTTGTGGGAAGCAAATACCTCATAAGGATTTTTATTCTTATTGTATTCCTTGCCTAGGCCCAGACCATGACGTCTCTGGTTGTCGGTTTTGTGCTAGGTTCAACAAACGTACAATTAAGCATTGGGCAGATTTCGCCCAGCACTATTTTCGCAGAAAATTTAACTATAGCATGCCGTCGGAGCAACTGACATCAGCAATGTTTAAAAACCGCAAGGATAAGACAGACAGCCAAGGCCAAGACCAGTTACCAAGGCCTCAGTCAGGCCTGACGCCGGTTCTCCGGTTTTCAGTGAGGTGCCTACGCAGCCCCTGACTACCGCTGATTCAGAAATTCTGATGTCCTCCCAGACCGAAGCAGCTGGGCCTCAGGAACCGGTTCCACCTCACCCTTCGGACGCCAGCCCTGACGATGATCCGGAAATTTTGGATAGGCCTTCGGTTTCTGAAGGTGTTTTCAAACCGACAACTATCTCTACTAAGTCTTATGCTAAAGCTCCCTTGAAAGTTAGGAAGCCAAGTACACCCCCCCCCCCCCACAGGCCCCTATGCCTAAAAAACAGATGCTTAAGATGGCTGAGGATTTAATTACCCTTATCAGGGGATCCCAACCCCCACCTGACAAAAGGCCTAGACTGGAGGAAGATTATCCTTCCTCTGACCAAGCATCCATTTCTTCAGGCAACTCTGAGGACCAGGATTACTCCTTCCCTCCTTATGAAGACTCAGATGCTGAAGAGTCCATTCCCTCTGTCTCCCCCCCCCCCGAAGACTACTCTTTTGGGGAAACTTTACACACCTTGAGGGAACACTTCCACTGGGAAGGCCAAGATTACTCTGACTCTAAGAAAAGACTCAGTGAGTTTCTTCTTCTTTCACAGCATAGACCCTTAGCAATTCCTCCAGTTTTAGACATTTTGGATGATGTTTACTCCGAATCTAGTCTAAACCCAGATTCATTACCTCCAGCACCAGCTAAACCAGACAGATACTACCGAGTTCCTGATACTCATAATTTCCTATATAAAAGTCCTACTGCAGACCAAGAAACCATTTCCCAGGGTCCCACAGGGGTTAAGGCCTCTACTGCTAAGAATCCACTTCCTTCTGAAAGAGATTCCAGAGCATTGGAAAGATGGGGAAAGAAAGTGTATACGTCTGGCACTTTGGCCATGAGGGCCTTAAACTGCCAATTCCACATACTAAAATACCAACAGTACTTGATTACACAGTTAAAACAGAAAATGATCCCTCAGACAGATCAACCTGATTTCAAAGAGATGCAGGATTTGCTGCATGCAGCAGAACAGGTGGGAAAGCATACCTTACAGTGTGGTTTTGATTCATTGGAAGCCTCATGTAGAGCAGCTGTCACAGGGTCTGTAATTCGTAGGCATGCTTGGCTTAAAGAACAAGCCTTACCAGAACATGTCAAAGCAAAGTTATTGGATGCTCCTTTGCAGAAAGATGTGTTATTTGGTGTCAAAGCAGAGGAAGTTTTAAAGAAAATGGAAGAAAAGGCAAAATCTATGCAAACAGTTAAAGATTTCTTACAGGTACAACCTCCTTGTTTCAGCAGAAACTGGCCATCAAAAAACTGGTCCTTTCCTGCATCAGACAGACCCCAAAGAGGTAGGTACAGATGCCCAAGGGACAGAGGCCAGCCACAAGGTTCCTTCAGGCCTAGACAATGGCAAACAACATCTCAAAGAGGGGGAGACGAAAGATCTCAACCCTTCAGGAAACAAACACAATGACTTCCCTCTTCGCCTGCCAAGTAAAGTTGCCCTGGCAGCACCTTTGGGAGGAAAACTGGCTTTATTTCCACAAAATTGGCACATCATAACAAAGGACAAATGGGTTCTGGATATTATTACCTGAGGCTACAGATTTCATTTCCACACTTTACCACGGATGAGAGGCATGCCAAATCTGCCTCCAAACCAATGGGCAGAGGCACAAGCGCAAATTTCGGCTCTCATGGATATGAAAGCAATTCAAAAGGTACCTACAAAAGAGCAAGGTCAAGGTTTTTACTCAAGACTATTTCTAGTCCCAAGAAAGGACAAAGCCTGGAGGCCCATCTTAGACCTCTCAATTCTAAACACATACCTGGAGGTACCCAAATTCAAAATGCTCACACTTCAGCAGCTTCTTCCCATGCTGGGCAAGGAGTCTTGGCTGGTAACGTTGGACCTCAAAGAGGCATACCTGCATCTCCCTGTCAGACAAGATTGCAGAAGATACCTCAGATTCCTGGCAGGTACAACGCATTATCAATTCTCTGCATTGCCCTTTGACTTACCTACTGCGCCCAGAGTATTTATGAAATGCCTGGCATCAGTAATTGCATATTGCAGACAACAAGGAATACAAATTTACCCATATCTGGACGACTGCCTGATCCAAGCGGACAGCAAGGCCATTCTATTACAGCATCTGGCATTTGTAATAAAGCTGCTCAGTTGCCTTGGGTACACAGTAAACAAAAAGAAGTCAAAGCTAATAATATTCCTGGGTGCCAGCATAAATACAATGGCCCAGATGGCTTTTCTCACGACAGACAAACAACAACAATTGACTCAATACTTCAAAAAGATGGCAACTTTTCCCCAGCTCACTGCAAGGAAAATCCTGCTGGCATTGGGGTTCATGGCATCCTGCATTCAACTACTCCCATATGCAAAGCTGCATATGAGGAAATTACAATGGTACCTGAAAAGTGTATGGTCTCAACACAGGCACAGCCTCGATTCAAGTATACCTCTCATTCCATGCCTTCAAAAAGAGTTCCTATGGTGGGCTCAAGCATGTCAAATAAACAAGGGTCTTCCTTTCATCTTACCTCCAGCAAACCAAACTATGACAACAGATTCTTCAGACTACACCTGGGGAGCACACATGGCTGGACAGTGCATACAGGGCAAATGGTCTGCAAAACAAATGCATCTTCACATCAACCAAAAGGAGATGCTAGCTGTGCAAAATGCTTTGACAGCCTTCAAGGACCTCTTGCATCCAGAACAACTACTAAATAAGGACAGACAACACCACAGTGATGTGGTATATAAACAAACAAGGAGGAACACACTCCTACCCTTTATGCAGACAGGCAATGACCTTGTGGAACACAGCATTGACCTACCAAGTACAACTGCAAGCACAATTCCTGCCAGGAAAGGAAAACACATTGGCAGACGAATTAAGCAGAAATATGGCAGATCCTCACGAGTGGAGACTACACCCATAAGTATTTTCAATGATAACTCAAAGGTGGGGATGTCCAGACATAGATCTATTTGCCTCCCCCAACAATTGCCAACTACAGAAATTTTGCACAAGGACTTATCACTCCCTAGCCTGGAAAGTGGACGCACTATCATTCAGTTGGACAGCATTGACAGTCTATGCCTTCCCGCCACTACCTCTGTTGACCAAGGTATTATTGAAAGTCAGATCAGAGAGACCACAAATGATCCTCATTGCTCCGAACTGGCTACGCCAGCACTGGTATTGACTCACAGCCCTCCATGGATCTTGCCTCAATTCCCACTACTGCTGACTCAGAAAAATTCTCTGATACAACACAGCCAGCTCAGAACTTTAAATTTAGCTGCATGGAGAATACCTTGAACTATCAATCAACACTTCTGTCAAAGGACGTCCAGAATGTCATTTTGGTGGCCAGAAGGCCCAGCACCAGAAAAACTTACTCAGACAAATGGAAAAGATTTTGTGCATGGAACCAGGCTAAAGGCCAAAATTCTTGGATACCTAACATTCCTCAAATACTGCAATACTTAACTGAGATGCTACACCAAGGCCTTTCATTCTCATCCATTAAGATCCATGCTTCAGCCATTTCAGCTCAATATAACACGGATCCTCCTATTTTCTCACACCCTTTATTACGGCAGTTTCTCAGAGGGGCTAAGAATATTAGACCCTCCCCAGAAAACCCCCAACACCAGCTTGGGACCTGAAATTCGTTTTAGAAAAATGAACACTGCCTCCTTTCAAACCAGCATTCTCAGCAGAACTACAATACTTGTCTTGGAAAACAGCTTTGTTGCTGGCTATTACCTCAGCAAGCAGGGTCTCAGAACTACAGGCACTTATGGCAGTGGAACCTTTCATCATTTTCCATCATGACAGGGTCTCTTTATGAACTAACCCTACCTTTATGCCAAAAGTAGTATCCAGTGTGGCTTTGAATCAGACCATTCATTTACCCACCTTTTATCCAAACCCCCAGAATAAAGGAGAGAGACTCCTTCACTCTTTGGACATTCACAGACAGCTACATTACTATTTAGATAAGACAAAGACCTTCAGAAAAACTGACCAACTCTTTGTATCCTATGCTGCAGGTTCACAAGGAAAGGCTATTTCAAAACAGACCATCTCCAAATGGATAGCACATTGCATCCGCTTTTGCTACTCACACCATGGGAAAGCAGTGCCTGTTAATATTAGGTTCCATTCTACCAGGGCTACAGCAACCTCAGCAGTCTTTCTCAGGGGGGTTCCAACCAAGGACATTCTGGAGGCAGCTACTTGGAGTTCAGTGCACACCTTTACCAAGCACTACCACCTTCCTTTATACTCAAAAACCAGAGCTGGTTTTGTCACTGCAGTACTGCAGGGCATCCTAGCTTCGCCTAACCCAGTTTAGTACCAGCCACCCATCCATAGCTTTGAGATTCAACCCAAGTGTGATGACTGCAGCAGTATAACACGATGAACATAGTACAGTTTTGTACCTACCATAAATGTAGATGTTCGAGTGTATATACTGCTGCAGTCAAGGTTACCCTCCCACCATCCCCTCTACATACCAGGGTGTTAGTTATACCTCCATGTTCATCAATCAATTGGATGCATGTCTATATGGTGTATTTGCTAAGAACTAGTACCATTGTTTATCTATTAAGGCATTTTTGCATAGCTTTTGTATTGCCTTCCTAGTTGGGGGCACCTGACATCTGGGGCAAGAAAAACTGAATAAAATGGCGTCGGCTGCCTCTTTTATACCCCTGTCACACTGACGTCAGGGAAGAAGCGACGACAACCGACACCGGACCAAGGCTTTGGGATTCGGCCAACTGCGGGTCCGCCTGATGACAGGTAACCCAAGCGTGATGACTGCAGCAGTATATACACTCGAACATCTACATTTATGGTAGGTACAAAACTGCACCATTACCTTCTCGATCAGCCCTGGACACTGGATCCGATTCCAGACCTACTGATTCTTCAGTCAGGCGGGCTGCATCAATCCCTCCAAATACTCCAGCTCACAGCTTGGTTGCTCCACTTCCAACCTTAGCCAGGCTTCCCAGCATTTCCCCGGCCATACGTGAAATTGTCCCTTCACACAAGTCCACCACTAGAAGGACTTACACTAGCAAATGGAAATGTTTTTCTTGTTGGGCAGAGGCTAGGAACATAGATCCCTTTTCAGCCCCAGTCCACGAAATCTTGGAGTTCCTAGCAGAACTTTTTCATTCTGGGTCCGCTTCTGCTACAATCAGGGTTCAATTAGCGGCCATTTCAAACTTTCATGTTGGGTTGTCTAATGCAAACATCATGTCTCATAAGCTATGTAAGCTTTTCTAAGAGGGACTACTCTCCTTAGACCCCCCCCCCCCCAGTGAGAGATCCCCCTCCCCGGGACCTAAATTTGGTATTAACCTCCTTAATTTTGCCCCCTTTTGAACCTGCAGCATCCTGCTCCATTAAGTTTCTGTCTTGGAAAACTCTCTTTCTGGTAGCTATTACTTCAGCCAGACATGTCTCTGAACTTCAGGCACTATGCGTCCGTCCCCCATACTTAGTTTTTCATAAGGACAGGGTTGCTCTGAGGACTAATCCCTCTTTCCTTCCGAAAGTCTGCTCAGAAAGTAATTTAAACCAATCTATAGACCTACCTGTGTTTTTTCCCAACCACACCAACAATGCAGAATACAAATTACATCAATTGGATGTTCATAGACAACTGCGTTTTTACCTGCATAGGACAAAGGATATAAGGAAGTCGGACCAACTATTCCTTTCCTATGCAAACAAGGTCTCCCAGTTTCCAAAGTGACCTTATCCAGGTGGCTGTCTCACATTATTACCTTCATCTGTCAACTGGGAAACAGAGTTATCTATCAAACCAAAAGGTCATTTTACAAGGGCTTTGGCCACCTCTGTAGCCTTCCAGTCTAGGTTGCCCATGGACTCTATCTGTGCAGCTGCTACGTGGGCAAACCCTCATACCTTTATTTCTCATTACAAGCTAGTTATGGTCTCCAGGAGCAGAGCTAACTTTTGTTCCACTGTTCTGAAAAGTCTGTTCCAATGAGCCGCCCAGGATTATAGGTGCTAGGGATGCTGTCCCAACCAGCAAGAATGAACGCGAGATAGACAACTTAACATAAAGAAGTTATGTACCTACCATAACGTTCCATGTTAGTTGTCTTCATCTCACCTTCTTTCTTGCATCCCACCCTCCATCCCCCTGTCCTATTGGACCCAGAGGAGTTCAAGTTTCACTGACTGAGTGATCTCTGGTTGTTTCCTCTACTGACTTAGAGAGCATGACAGGTGTGCTCAACATTTTATTTGGAGAGGTTCATTCTCTAGCTATGGCTAGGGTTTGTTATTTCAAACGAGATCTGGGTAGCTAGCTCTAGGTATCATGTGATAAGGGGTAGCCTCGAGCCAGTAAACAGCTCTCGAGCTGTAGAAGATGGCAGAGTCAGAGCCATGGATCAGCTCTGATCCCAACCAGCAAGAAAGAAGGTGAGATGAAGACAACTAACATGGAACATTATGGTAGGTACATAACTTCTTTTTGCCGTCAACCTGTTCCCAGATCTCTCATAAGGCCTTCTGTGTTCAGTGGACTACCATCTATGTGGTAATTCATGGGAACTGGGGTTTTCCCAAAGGGATGACTACACATTTTTTGGCATTGAGCTTAAGGCCATGGTTCTGACACCAGTCGTTGGTCTCAGTGAGGCCTTTCTGTAGGATGTCAACATCACTTGGGAAGTTAGTAATAGCTCCCAACTTGCAATCGTCTGTGAACTTTGTCATCCAGAGTCCCTTCATGTTGGCCTGCACTTCAGAGATGTAGATACCAAACAGGAGAGGACCCAGAACTGAACCCTGTGGGGCTCCACTTGTGACTGATCGGCAGTCTGACTTGGAGTCAGCTACTTTCACACTGTTGGTTCTATCTGTGAGCCAGTTTGCAACTCACCTAGTGATATAGGGGTTGATGCCTAGTTTAGTGAGTTAGTGAGTTTTTCTATGATTCCTGAGTGGGGAATGGTATCAAAGACCTTGACTAGATCAAGGTAGGCTGTATGAACCATCTAGCCTTCATCCACAGCTATGGGGATTGACTCAAATAAGTCGACCAAGTTGAGCAGGCATGATCTACCCTTCACAAAACCAAACTGTGTGATATCCAGAGTTTGGAGATTTCCTATATCCTTGTTTATTAGGTCCACGATGATGCATTTCGTAGCTTTGCATATTAGACTTGTCAGGCTAATGGGGTGATAGTTCAGGGTCTGTAGTTGCTCCTCCGTTGTGAAGAGGGATGACTGCAGCAGTGTGCCATTTGGTAGGGACAAAGCCTGAGGTGAGGCTGTGATTGAACAGGGCACACAGGTGAGGTGCCAGTTCACTCTGTAGTTCATGTAGAATGCAGCCGGGGATATTGTCAGGTACCATAGAAGCTGTACTCTTGGCCTTGGACAGTGCTGTTTTAACCTGTGCACCATTAATACTGGATGCCTGGCAATCTACTGGTATTGTGATTGGTCCTTTGTGGGAGGGAGGGGTAAAGTTGGCACTGAATTTGTCAGCCATTATATTGGCAATATCTGTTGGCTCGGTATAGGAGGTACCATTGTGCAGTAGCTCACAGCAAATCTGGGTATTGCCAAGGAGATTCTTTACATAATGCTGCAATTCTGTTTTCATAGCTAGCTTTAGAGGATTTGATGAGGGATCTCAACCTTTTTGTTGAGGTTCATAAGGGAGTTTTTCCAGTCTTGGGACTTCACCTAATTCTGCATCAGTTTCCTC
The DNA here is from genome assembly GCF_019279795.1 of Protopterus annectens. Classification (NCBI taxonomy): domain Eukaryota; kingdom Metazoa; phylum Chordata; order Ceratodontiformes; family Protopteridae; genus Protopterus; species Protopterus annectens. The sequence continues at coordinate 102,069,519 of NC_056745.1, read as the reverse complement.
CTTCTGTTGTAGAGTTTGTTTATGGCAGGGGACCACCAGATTGGCTTCCTTTTTTGAAGGAGAGCATCTTGGTTCTATTGGGTATGGTGAGATCCATGCATTTGTGTACAGTGCATTGGTGTATGATTCGTCCATCATGTAACTATTCTCCATTTGCATTTGTGCTGTGAAGTTAGCCACCTCTGTTTTTAGGAGCCCCAAGTTAGCTTTGGAGAAGTTTTTCATGGTGGTTACCTTGCGGGGCTAGGAGGGATGTGGATTTCCAAGGTGATTACTTTGTGGTCGGATCTAACCAGGGAGGAGTTCACTATTGGTAAAGAGCAACTGTCACCCATTTAAGTAATGACCAGGTCAAGGATGTTGCCACCTCTAGAGGGGGTAAGAATGAGCTGGTCCAGGGCATTGGAATTAATGAATTCCAGGAAACGTTGGGCAAGTGTAATGGTACATGAGTAGTTTTCCTAGTTAATGGAAGGGTAGTTGAAGTCACCCAGTATGAGAGTGTTAGGTTGGTGCCTAATATTCTCCAGGGTGCTTAGGAACGTGGAGTGTGAGTCTTGGGACATGGTTGGGGACCTATAGCAGGCTATGACCTGAATTGCTGTCTTACCCAATGTTAGCTACTTCTGAAGTATCTCTGATGTGTTATGTTGGGCTACCAATCTGGAGTTGTGGGCATCCTTTATGAATATGGAAACGCCTCTGCCTTTGGAGCTTTGGTCCACCTTCTGGGGCTGAAAGGTGTGGAATAAGTCATAGCCTGGTAGTGCAGGGGTGCTTTCTGCTGCCTTGAACCAGGTCCCTGTTACAGCACAAATGTCAATGTTCTCTATTTTAAGGAGTGCTTTGAGTGAGTGCATTTTGAGATTTAGACTTCTAGCATTGAGCAGCATGACCCTCAGATTGCCTCATGACTGGTCCTTCAATCTATTATTAACACAGCAGATTTTCAACCAATGGAGCCAACCTTGTTGCAACCTCTCACCTCTCTTCAAAACACCAAATGCAGCAAGTTCTATGTTCTAATTCCCCAAGAGAGAAAGTCACTCAGGGATGCACCAACACATCCTTGGCCCTCTGGTCTCCTATATGCCTTTCCTCCAATGCCTCTGATTTCTAAATTTCTACAGAAAGTATCTGCGATGAGGGTCACAGTCATCTTCCTAGTCCCTTATTGGCATCTACAACTGTGGTTTCCCTTCCTCTGGCCTCATCTAGTCCACCCTTCCTGGGTGCTGGGCTCAGACCCAGATCTTCTGTCTCACCTGTTGGTGTCACTTCATTCAAACATTCATTCCTTCAAACTGACCATGTGGTTTCTCCAATTCCAACAATAGTTCAGCAGTCCACATTTTGGCTTCCTCCCAAAAGCTCTCAAATAGGTAAATTTATAAGAACAAATGGAAAATATTTGCCATTTGGGTGACTGAAAAGAATATTGACCCTTTCTCAGCCTCTCTTCCAGCAATTTTGGACTCCCTCACACATCTCTTCCAATGTAGAGCCAACTATTCTACACTCAAGGTGCAGTTACTTGCTGTATCTTCCTTCTATATGGGTGAAAATGATACGCCCATTGCATCTGTCAGATTATCTGAGGCTTTCCTGGGAGGTACCTATTTACTATGTCCTTCACTCAGAAAACCAGTCCCTCCATGGGCTATTACCATTGTGCTACAGGTTTGATTGAGCCCTCTTTTGAACCTGTTGCTAAGGCTGATCTAAAATGCTTGTCATGGAAAACTTTATTTCTGGTAGCTATCACTCTTGCCAGGAAAATGTCTGAGCTACAAGCCCTATCTTCAAAACCTCCCTATGTAATTTTTCACAAGAACCGAGTGTTGTTAAGAACCAACACATCCTTTCTTCATAAGGTGACTTTTGAATCATTCATAAATCAGTCCATACATTTTCCAGTGTTCTTCCCAAATTTTTTGAACAAAGGTTAATATACGTTGCATTTGCTTGATGTACATCACAAGTTGTGTTTTTATTTACACCAGATGAAACCTTTCAGGAAATCTGATCAGTTATTTGTGTCCTTTTCCTCAGCTAAAATGGGAATATCAGTGCCCAAAGCCATCTTTTCCCACTGGTTGTCACAGGGCATTTCCTTCATTTATCAAGAAAGAGGGCTGCCACTTCCTTCAGCTCCAAAGGCTCTTTCCACCAGATCTATCGCTTCATCTACAGCCTTCTTCTGTAGTGTTCATATGTGCTGCAGCTACCTAGTCCAAGGTACATACTATAAATTAGATAAACAGTCCAGATCTGGAGCCTTATTTGCTTCAGCTGTGCTCTGGAATGTCCTTCTGTAAGGCCTCCCAAGTGGGAAAGTAGATGGGGACTGTCTTATTCGTTGAGGAATGGATGTAAAAGGCAACATCTGATACAAAGTTATACCTATGTACTCACCATAACAATAGATCTGTGTTGTCTGTTTCTGTCCTTCCTCAACTACCCACCCACCATCACCCTCCTAATTTTTCATATTATATTTCCATTCCAAGATTGTTCTAGCTGACCTTGCTTTGGCTCCTGAAATTTATGTCTTTCTTTCTTTCTTTCTCTTTATCAGCCAGGTGGTGTTTAGGTTAGCCAAGTTATTTATCTGTTGATATGCTTATAATTTTAAATTCCCTGAAATTTGTCTTTTTCTTTCTTTCTCTTTATCAGCCAGGTGGTGTTTAGGTTAGCTAAGTTAGTTATCTGTTGATATGCTTATAATTTTAAATTCCCTTTTGTTAGTGGGTAAACTTGATCTGAGGAAGGTCATTCTTTGCACAAGGGATTATGGGTAAGGGAGGAGCCTTAGCACTGGATCCAAAGCTTAGAAATGGTTGAAGCCAGATCCAAGGTTGGATCCGAGATGCATATAGGTTCATAGTTTGGTACTAGGCTATCAGCCCTAGGGCCTATACAAGTCTAGCCATAATAATTCCCTGGCTATTTCTTCCCACACTATTTACTTCCCTGGACCCCTGTCTAGCAGGGTGACTGACGTGATCCCCAGGGTGAATTTCCTTTCTCCCATCCATTCATTAAGGTTCCTTTTGAAGAGGGCCAAAGAGGTGTTCTTCTTGACATGTATGGGCAGTCTATTCCAGAGTCTGGGGAGTCTCTGGGTCAGGAACCTATCCCTCCAGCATGTTTTGTTTATTGTGATGACAAGGTTTAGATCCCTGGAGCATGTGGCACTGAGGGATTGGAATTTCTTTAAGTGTAGCATGTCCAATAGCTCTGGGTTTGACATTGCCTTGTATGTTAAGCAGAGATTGCCTCTGAGTAGATGATATGCGACAAAGCATTTTTTAAGACGGTCAGTGTAGGGCATCTACTTTAGGCCTGTGATTCTTTTAGTGAGGTATTTCTGTGGCCTTTCCAGCTGTTGCAGATGTTTTGAGAGGTGCATACCAAATGGGGCATTCTATAATGGGTCTAATGAGGGATGAGTATAGTGGGACAATGACCTCCTTTTTTCTGGATGAAAAGCCCTTAGTGATGAGGTGTGCCACATAGAAGGATTTCCTGACTGTTGTGGCAATGTGGTTATCGAAGGTGAGACCACTGTCCACCTGTGTCCCTAAGTCTCGTCACACTTTCGGTGTTTATTGTACTACCACCTACGTGGTAATTCATGGGTACATGTTTTTTCCCAAAGAGGATAACTGTACATTTCTTGGCATTGAGCTTGAGCCCATGGCTCTGGCACCAAGCATCTGTTTCTGTAAGGCCCTTTTGTAGAGTATCCACATCATTTGGGGATTCAATAATGGCTCCCAGTTTGCAGTCATCTGCGAACTTTGTTAGCCAGAGTCCCTTAGTGTTGGCCTGCACTTCAGAGAAGTAGATGCCAAACGAGAGCAGTCCCAGGACTGAACCCTGAGCTACTCCACTTGTCACTTGTCTGGAGTTGGATTTGGAGACAGCTACATTTACAGTGTAGGTTCTATCAGTAAGCCAGTTGGCAACCCATTGAGTGATGTAGGGATTAATGCCCAGCTTAGTAAGTCTATCTATTCCAGAGTGGGGGATGGTGTCAAAGGCCTTGGCGAGGTCCAGATAGGCTGTGTGGATCGCCTTACCTTCGTCCACAGCTCTGGAGACTCAAAGAAGTCAATCAGGTTCAGGAGACAAGATCGGCCCTTCACGGACCCAAACTGGGTGGGGTCCAGTGTTTGAAGGTTGCCAATGTCTTTGTTTATAAGTTCCATGGCCTTACAGATCAGGCTCGTCCGACTGATGGGGTGGTAGTTCCTGGGATCCAAGATGGATCCTCCTTGTGGAGTGGGATAAATGTAGCTGTGTGCCACTCAGTGGGCACGAAGCCTGAGATGAGGCTATGATTAAACATGACACTTAAGCGAGGTGCCAGTTCATTTTGTAGTTCATGTAATACACAGCCCGGGATGTCATCTGGTCCCATGGATGCTGTATTCTTAGCTTTGGAGAGTGCGTTTTTTACCTGTGTGGCCATTATTACTGGAATTTGGCAATCTTCCGGTATTGAGATGGGCCGTTTAGGGGGTTGAGGAAGGATGGAAACAGACAATAAAAATCTATGGGAAATGCATAACTTGCATTTCCATGTGTTTTACTCCCACTCACTGCTCATCTCTTATACAGAGCACATCTCTAAATCACAACACAGATCATTACCATAAGGAGACGATTTGTTGATGAGGTTAACAGAATAAACATTATTCATGTAAACAGAGAAAGGAAGAGGACCCAAAACATAGCTTGGATGACAGCAATCTGAGATGTCTTGAATGGACACAGAAAAATCAGAGTACTTATGCTTGTGCTGTATTAAAGTAGTAGTTTTTAAATCATGAATTGCCTTTTTACTTAATAGTTATACTTAATAGTTACTCTGTACTGCGGTGGTGGTGCTGCGGTAGCGTTGTCGCCTCCAGTTAGACGTTGCCCGTTCGATTTTCAGATAAAGCGTCTTCTGTGTAGCGACATGCGTGAATGGGCGTTCCTTCATTGAAGGTTGTGCGTTAGGCCCGGCAAACCAGTACGTAAAAATCTACTGCCAATCATTAGCAGACTGGAGTTCCACTGTGGCGACCCCTAACCGGGAAAAGCCGAAAGACACAAACTTAATAGTTACTCTCTGCATCTGTACTGTTCAAGTAGAAGTAATTATTTTTCAGAAATGCTGAAAATATAAACATTTTCATATATAATATCTGGAATAATCTGCTTTCCATTTTCTTTTATAGTTTTGGCAGAGAGTGTTGACAGGCCAGCCTGCATCTTCACAAGAGTGAGTATGCATTGTTTCATACGTTTTACATATGTTTGTTAAGCAAAGAAAGATACTGACTGTGACAGAGCAACTGCAAACATGATTACTGCTAATAGTGCATAGAAAATAACCTTCTCAGACTAACACTGAGCATTTTCTAAAATGTACCGCAGAATAGATCATTACATTGATTAAGTCCTATCTTCATCTTTATTCAGTTACTCTCAGTTTCCTGCTTCACTCTCTGTTTGACACTGCTTCACTGGTATGAGTTGTATTGTAATGGTACATTGCCATGATTTCTAATAAATATGGTTTTCTATCATAGATATCTGTTATGCATTCTGGTTATGATTTTCTATTAGACTGGCACACTTTACTGTTGTCGTTGGAGTTAATCTGATCAAAGATTACTGCACTTTACTGTTGTCTTTGAAGTTAATCTAGTTAACATCTGTGTTGTGTGATATTCAGTATCAGAGGCACGGCCATGAGTGGTCTACTTTTCACCTGCCTGTGGAGTTACAAGGCCAATAGATTGCTATTCATTCCTCATTTTTTGCTCTTCAGGACCCAGACACAAAATAATTGATGTGATATTGTCAGTCTCGCCTTTATTCTCACTGATGCAAGTGTTGTTTCCCTAGGTATTACCAGAAATTGCAAAAAATCTGCTCTAGAACCATGTCAAAGCTTGGTTTTCATATTGCTATTTTCCTTATCTACTCAATGTACTACCAGTTAGAAAAAAAAGTGGGGGATCATAATGCGTTTTACTGACTTTCAAAATCTTTGAAAGCGCTTTATCACTGTCATAGAAAGAGCAGGCAGAAATGTAGTGCCCTCTGAAGAACAAAGAACTTTCAAAGGTGTTAGACACTTCTTTCTGCCACACTTTTGTTTAGAAGTGTGGCAGAGTGAAGTTCCAACTGCTTTTAAAAGCTGTTTTACCCTCTACCACTGTTTGCTGACCAGCACTGTCCCTAGCATAAGATCCTAATGCAGTAACACTCGGTGTGTTTAACAAACGTCTGTTAAGCATCCCTACTCTCTGTTAGAACTGGGTTTCACTCCAGAGCAGAACTTAACTAGATTGTCTTTTTCCTGATATCAAAGTGTAATCACAGTGCTCCATGTATAATTTTAGGGTAATGTTTATGCTGAACTGAGTTGAAGGCTTTTGGAATGTCACTGAACACACCAGTCAGTTTATCATTAACCATCTTTGACAAAATTGTAAGATATGTTTGGTAAGGGAATGGGTTGGCTGTTGGCATGCTATGACCTTAGCAGATACCATTTGATTCCCCTTTATATATAAAAAAAAATGCATTTGTGGTAGGCTGTTAGTTGAGTAGCTACAGTTCTCTCAAAAATATTTGAGACTTCCAGCAAGTAGAAATATAGCCTAGCTTGTAGGCATTAGGTTCTTGAGTAGATCATTTTTTTGGAAGAGTGGTGGTAAGCTGTAGCAAATTTCCACCAATTGGAAGAGTTTCAGGTAATGGAGAGTAGGCAGAAGTATGTTACATATTTTGAGAAATTTGGGTGAAGGAGATTTGGCTGATTGATGAAAATGAGAAGAGTGTGCCATTCTGAAAGTAACAATCAGGATACCTTTCAAGTTTGAATGAATTTGTTGGAATGGTACGGAACAGTTATTCAAAGTGACTAACAAACACATTAGCAATCATAGCCTGATGTGAAAATATGCTGATTAATGTAGTTTATAGTGATAATATTTACCCTGCTTATTAATACTTCTGCAAAATTGTTTCATGCCGGAAGTTTCTCAGGCTGCCAATTGAACTTTCTTGATGTGAAGTTGTTCAATCTCGCCGTTCATTCATCACTGATGGGTTCGGAGCCGATCCCTCAGCTCCGACACAGCCGTTAGCAAGCTCGAGGTTTACCAAAAGCTCGAAACCTAGCCCCTTATCCCATGATGCACTGCCTGGAATACCTCGGATCTAGTTTGCCGCAGCACAGATCTCGTGTGTTTCCAGATCTCGATTCCTTTTTGGAGAAAAATAGGATTTACGCAAGTTAAATTCTTTCTTTCAAATAACTAATTTTTATTTATTGTTATTTACTATTTACCCCTTTTTCCCATCTTATCTTTTGTATTAGGAAAGTGTAGTTTTTTGTTAGTTAAGTGCCCCCTGGGCCTACTTGTCAGGGCATAGTTGTGAATTAACAACCAAATCTATAGTTAACAGCAGTTGTCTTTATTTTAGTTGTGCAGTAATAACTTTAAATTTTTTTTAGTTTATAATTTGAAGGATGTCACAGGACAAGGACAACCGGCCTAAATCAGGCTTCAAAAAATGTCTATCACCGATGGACATACGCAATGCGTATATTGTTTGGGCTGACATCATCTTCAGGAGTCATGTAGCATATGTCATGCTTTTCCTCCGATGGCTTTGCTCGAGAGAAAAAGAAAATTAATAGAGGCCTGCTCAAACATTCCTTTGATAAGGTTTTGTCTAGCCAGGATGGGGCTGGTCAGTCCCCTATATCTTCAAAATCTTCGCTGGCTTCTAGTTCTAAGTCATCAAAGCATAAGACTGCAAAATTGGGAGAATCTGCTGGAACATCGGCCCCAATGCCTTTGGAGTCGACTGTTTCTATTGTTCGAAGCCGGCCTATGTCCCTGGAGCCAGTATCCGAGACTCCTGCTTCTCCCCTTCAATCTTTGCCTTCTGTAAAATCTTCTAGGTCTTCTGTCAGCCTTTCTGATTCAGACATGGATCGACTGGTGCAGAAGCTGCTGAAGGCTCCAGGACTTCCCAAATTGTTGTCGGCTCCGACCGCTGCATCGGAACCGAAGACCACTGTTATGGACATTTCTACTCCTCCTCCGAGCCACACCAGTACTTCGGAGCCAGAGAGGGCAGACCTTATTCTTGTAGAGCCCGTGGAGCTGAGGCCTGCTTCTGCGCTATTGGCTCCATCTGCTCAGTCTTCATAGGTGCTGACCGTGGAGGCTAGGAGCCCACGCTCTCCAGTCGGCTCCGGAGGAGGCAGTCGCACTGACTTTTGTTGGTGCTGACTCTCCCTCTCGGGGCCTCGGCTCGGGTGAGCTCTACTCCTACCTCAGGTTCAGAGCCCGTGGCCTCTGTGCAGAGGGAGCTGGCAGTTTCTTTGGGGACTTTGGTTCCATCGTGTCGGAGTCGTGAGGCTATCGGAACCAAGAGGAGAGCTTTGTCCCCAATGACAATCTCAACTTCAGGTCTAGCCTTTTCTTCCCCTATAGCTCCTGGGTCTGCTTCTGTTCCTGTCATCCCAGCCCAGCGTCGAGACCCTGAGCCTCTAGTAACCCCACAGGGTGTTCCTTGCTCTTCTGAGGCCTCTCCAGAAATCCCCACTGAAGAGGTTCCCAGGAAGACGGTGTGTAAGAGGAGATACTTAGACTCCCCACAGGAGTGTCTGACATCAGACACTGACTTAGATGAGTCAGAAGAGTCCACATGATCCCCCTCTGAGGATATCTCCTTTGCGGAGATACTTGAAATCCTAAGGCAGAGGGGTGATTGGCAGTCCAAAAGCCCTACTGAGGATGAGTCAGTGCTACTGAAGTCTTTCGGGTCTCAATCTTCCACTTCTTGGGTGTCTCTGCCCTATGTTGAGCTCATACAGCTGATCTCTCATAGGGCATGGGAGTCACTGGACGTGATGGAGCCTGGTCTCCGGAGGCCTAATAAATTCATCTCTGCCCCCACGGATAAGCAGTTTCTGACTAAAGGAGTGCCTGCTGATGCCATGGTGGTGGCAGCAGCCACCAAGAAGGAATTATCAGAGACTTCTTCATCGGTCCATCCCCCTAACAGAGATTCTAGGGTTATGGACCAATACAGGAAACACATCTTCAGTTCAGCGACATTGTCATTGCGATCGCTGAACTACCTGACCCACTTTACTAGACTACAGAGAAATCTCCTCAAGGAGTTAGGAGATACTCTCCAGGGTTCTGTAGCTATGGGAGTTGCCGACAAAGTGACTACCCAGCTTGCTACCCTTAACTCCATAGTAAACTCATCCATGAGGCTCATTTCGTATGCAGCCGAGGGTTCGAGTAGGGCTGCAGGTTCAGGAATCGCCTTACATAGACAGTCCTGGATGCACCTATGTTCCTTCGCAGAACCCCACAAGTCTTCTTTCATCAATGCCCCATTCGATGGCACCGCTCTCTTTGGGCCTAAAGTGAAGGAAATCTCACCAGGAGTGAGTAAGACGGGAAGACACTGTCTGCCGTCGGAGTCTATTTTGTCACCCCTATGCGGTGTTATCCCAAAGGCACTAAGGGAGGCAAGATGTGGTTCTGAAAATCTCACACAGCCTTTCCAGACACCCATGGTGATACTCCCTTTAGAGGCAGAGGTGGGGGTAATAATGGAAGACACCGCTCTCGCGGCAGAGGGGGCCCGCAACATCACGATGAAAGAGATCAGTTCTCTGGTCATCCTTACCAGCGTCCCTGAAGGGAAGCCCGACTGTCCTACTCTGGAGGCAGTCGGGGGTCTCTTATCCCTGTATCCCTACGCCTGGCTAAAAATCTCGATAAATGGGTACAGAGAATAATTTCCAGAGGATACATCATACCATTCACCTCCTTCCCAAAAACCCTAAGGAAAATCTCGGATGTACCACCCCGTTACAGGGAACAAGCAACTTCAGAGGTCCAAAAGTTGCTAGAAAAAGAGTCATCCAGCCAGTCCCAGCAGACTAAACAGGATCCAGAACTTACTCAAGGTTCTTTTTAGTACCAAAGAAAACAGGAGACTGGAGACCTATGTTGGACCTCAGCAGACTCAACCAGTTTGTAAAGAAGGAGAAGTTCCGGATGGTCATGCTTCAGTCTATTATTCCCTTTTTAGGAAAAGACAATTGGATGTGCTCGATAGATCTCAAGGATGCGTATTACCACATAAAAATTGACAGGACATCCAGAGAGCACCTGCATTTCCGGCTGGGAGTCAGTCATTATCAGTTTCGACCCCTGCCCTTTGGTCTCACTTCAGCCCCCAGAGTGTTCACCAAATGCATGGCAGTGGTAACGGCTCACCTGAGGCTTCTTGGATTCCAGGTGTTTCCGTATTTAGATGATTGGCTCCTTTCCACCACCACCAGGCATCAACTAGTTCAATCAAGAGGCCACACATTTACTCTCTGCAATCAGTTGGGCATTACCATCAACTTCGAAAAGTCTGCCTTATCACCATCGCAGCATATAAACTTTATAGGAGCAGAGTTAGACACCTCAACCATCACTTTAAGGCTACCATTAGAAAGAATTGCTCTGCTGCATCAGCAAATCAGCTCTGTTATATCAAAGACGAAAGCACCAGCATCAGAGGTGTTAAAAATTTTGGGTCTGATGGCTGCTGCAATCATAGCCATTCCTCTAGCGAGAATGCATATGAGAATACTTCTGTGATTACTTTTCACTCGATGGTCTTACCAGGAACTTCCCATGAGTCACACAATATTGATCACAAACTCGTGCAAGAAGGACCTTCAGTGATGGTTGACTTCTCTTCATGTAACTGTAGGTCGCCCATTTGTATTTCCACCTTCAGTAGCCACTGTGACCACGGACACCTCCCTGATAGGGTGGGGGGCATTGTCAGGAGAGGACTGTCCAAGGCACATGGACAGAACAGGAGTTACATTTGCATATCAACATCCTGGAGATGAGAGCAGTACTTTTGGTACTGCAGTACTTCCAAGACTCTCTTCCTCACTGGACCATTGCAATTCAGACAGGCAACATGTCAGTGGTCTGGTATTTGAACAAACAAGGCGGGACCAGATCTTACCCCTTATGCCGAGAAGCCCTCAGAGTTTGGCAGTGGGCTGTATCCTCCCAGCGTTTTCTGTTGGCAACGCACATCTCAGAAAGATCCAATGTGATAGCAGACCAACTGAGCAGGGCAATTTTATTGCCTCATGAGCGGTCCCTCAAACAAGAAACAGTGGGCAGGATTTTCTGCAAATGGGGACAGCCTTGCTGCGATCTTTTTGCCAGTCACCTAAACACCAAATGCAGAATCTATTTTTCCCTGATCCCCCCTCCAGGGGAGTCCCCAAGGGATTCACTTGTACATAATTGGCCCCCGGGTCTTCTCTATGCATTTCCACCAATCCCTCTGATTTCAAAGGTTCTACAGAAAGCTTTGTTGCTAAGGAGGACTATGATTCTAATAGCCCCTCATTGGCCTCGGCAGATTTGGTTCCCATTCCTACTTCAGCACCTAGTGGAGGAACCATGGATTCTGGACCCGGTTCCAGACCTGCTGACACATCTGTCAGGGAACCTCCATCCTTCTCTACAGTCTCTGCAGCTCACAGCTTGGCTGTTCCAGTTCCCCTCATAGCCAGGCTTGGTAATATTTCTCATGAGATGAGACACATCTTGTTGTTTTTCCAAAAGCCTTCCACCAGAAGATTATACCTCAGCAAAGGGAAAAAATTTTCTTTATGGGCCTCCAAACAGAACACTGACCCTTATAAAGCACCCATGTCCTCCATCTTAGAATTCCTTACCATGATTTTCAACAAAGGTTCAGCAGCAGCTACAGTACGAGTTCAAATGGCTGCCATTGCTAACTTTCACCCAGGAATAGACGGATCTAACATTATGGCCCATAAGCTGTCTAGAGCCTTTCTCAAAGGGACCTTCCACATCAGACCCCCAGTGAAAGTTCCTTATGCACTGTGGAATCTGAACTTACTATTGTCCCGGATTATTCTTCCTCCCTCTGAACCAGTATCATCCTGTGAATTGAAGTTCTTGTCATGGAAAACTCTGTTTCAAGTGGCCATTACATCTGCCCATAGAGTGTCAGAGCTTCAAGCCTTACCTATCAGACCACCTTATTTGATTTTTCACCCTGATAGATTATCACTCAGAACAAATCCTTCCTTTTTGCCTAAAGTTTGTTCTGAAACTAATATTAATCAAGTCATTGAGTTACCAGTCTTCTTTCCCAACCATTCTAACAAAATGGAGTATATGGTACACAAACTTGATGTTCACAGACAGCTCAGATTTTATCTGCACAGAACTAAAGATATTAGGAAATCAGACCAACTCTTATCCTTTTCAGAAACCAGAAGAGGTAGGCCAGTGGCTAAAACAACTATCTAAATGGTTATTGGATTGTATTGCCTTTGTTCATTCAGCTGCCAATATGCCTTTGCGTCAAAAAATTAAAGCTCATTCTACCAAAGCAGTATCTACATCTGCTGCTTTTCAAGCCAAAGTGCCTTTAGATAATATTTGTGCGGCAGCCACTTGGCCTAAACCTCATACCTTCATCACTCATTACAAAGTGGATAAGGCCTCCAGGGACAAGAGCCACTTTTGGGTCCACGGTCCTGAGAAATGTACTTCCATGAGCCACCTGAGATTTGGGGTGCTAGGGACGCTACCCATCGGTGATGAATGAACGGCGAGATTGAACAACTTCACATAAAGAAGTTATGTACTCACCATAACGTTCCATGTGAGTTGTTCTATCTCGCCTTCATTCTCACGTCCCTCCCTCCATCCTCCAACTGGCTGACAGTTGACCTGGAATCTAGCTTCATCCTGGTTGTGCATTACTTTTTATTTTTTGTTGGAATAATTATTATCTGACAAAAGTAGTACACGCAGCAAACAAGATCTGAGGTATTCCAGGCAGTGCATCATGGGATAAGGGGCTAGGTCTTGAGCTTTTGGTAAACCTTGAGCTTGCTAACGGCCGTGTCGGAGCCGAGGGATCGGCTCCGAACCCAACAGTGATGAATGAAGGTGAGATGGAACAACTCACATGGAACATCATGTTGAGTACATAACTTCTTTTTATGCTTTCAGATGTGCTGCTTTAGCCTTGCTCATTAATTATTTGCACTTTTTCCAAAGTGTGAAAAAAAATTAACCAACTAGAGTGAGAGATGAGTATTTTGAACTTTGTCCATACAGCCCTTTCTAAGCCACTGAAGTAACCAAGAGGCTCTTTGGTTAATTTTCTTGTAGTGAGTCAAATGTATTGCATATTTTAGAGCAGTGTTGGAGCATTTTTGGAGGTGAATGGATCACATTTTGTAGAGCTAAGAGCGGTATGATGTGAAAGTGCTCAATCTCGCCGTTTGTTCTTACACACGGGTTCGGAGCTGATCCTCAGCTCCGAGTCGGCCGCATCACAAAGCTCTGCATCTTAGAGAAGCTCGAGACCAGACTATATCCCATGATCCTCCCTGCTATCCCCCAGATCTAGTTTGCCGCTGCAACAGATCGGTCGAGGAGAGCTCAGGCCAGAGAGAGAATTTATATTTATCGTTCAGATAAGAGTTTTTCTTGTCTAAATTTGTCTTTATCCTTTCAGATAGCGTGGTATATAGTGTGTGTGTGTTTTGAAAGTTATTCCCTGTGAAATATATATATATAGATTTTTATATATATCTTGGGCTGCGGCCTACTTGTTCCTGTCAGGGCTCTGACAGTGTTCTTTCTACTAGTAGTTAGTTGGTATAGTGTGTGTATTTAGTGTTACTGTTAATATTTAACCCTTTATTAACCCTTTTAGATAGATAGATAACTTTTCAATTGTTTTCTATAATATTGTTATAGTGACTATTATAAGATTGTTGACTTGGATTTGTGTTTACCATGTCAGAGAAAGTCAAATCCGGATTTAAAAGATGCCAGTGTGGACAAAAAATGTCCATCACTGACAATCACGCTTCTTGCGTCTACTGCCTTGGCCCTCTCCACTTGCAGGAGGACTGCTCCATCTGTCATTCCTTTAGTGGGAGGGTCATGACAGAGAGGCGCAGGAAGCTGATTGACAGGGGCTTACTTAAGCCTGACTTCCAGGAGGCCTTGGAGAAAGCCGACCAGGCTTCTAAGTCTTCGAAGGGGTCGAAGACATCGAAGGTGTCAGAGCCCATGTCATCGGCTCCGAGCACTTCTTCCAGGATTCGTTCACCGGTTCCACAGACCTCGGGGCCGAGCATTGAACGTTTACCTTTGATTGAGCTCCAGGTCTTGGAACCGGTGTCGGAGCTACCTCCACTGTCGATTCTTCGATCGGTACCATCTTCGGCCCCTTCGACCCAATCTTCCAGACCATTATCTGATACCGACGTGGATCATGTTGTACAGAAACTAATGGAAAACATGGCTCTGTCCAAGCTGATTGCGGTTTCGTCCCAATTGGTGTCGAAACTGGAAGGCCTCCCTGTGTCTCCAACAGATCCTCCTTCGAGACTCATTCAGTCTTCGGAGCCGGGAGAAGATGAACCGATGATAGTGGAGCCCTCGGCGCCGAAACCGTCCGTTGTGCAATCGGCATCATTGACCTCGACTCCTTCGGAGCCTGTCGAAGAGTCGCGGAGCCGACGATCTCTCCTTGGTTCTGGGACTGAGTCGTACCGAATTTTCGGTTCCGACTCTCCCTCTCGGGGCCTCGGCGCAGATAGGTTCGGCTCCGTCCTCTGGGTCGGAGCCCACGGTTCCAGTGTCTAGGAGGCTTCTGCGTTCTTCGGAACTGGAGGAGTCCTCGGCCCGGGGCTCGGGGGCTTTCGATCTTATGAGGAAGGTATTGTCTGAACAGACAACTACTTCATCGGAGGCGTCTTCTCTTTCCCCCAAAGGGCCGCTTTCTGTTTCTGCTCCCGCGATCCACTCCAAGCGTAGAGTCCCATTGCCTCAGCCAGCCCCAGAGGGTATTCCCTGTTCCTCGGAGGCTTCACCAGAAGCCCCCTCTGATGAAGCTCCGAGGAAAAGATTGTGCAAGAGGAGGCACATTGATTCCCCACAGGAATCTCTAATGTCTGACACCAATTTGGATGAGACAGAGGGGTCCCCACGATCCCCCTCTGAGGATGTATCATTTGCAGACATCCTGGAGATCTTGAGACAGAGGGGTGATTGGCAGTCCCCGGCCCCCACTGTGGACGAGTCGGTGTTGCTGAAGGCTTTTGGGGCTCAACCTTCTACCTCCTGGGTGACTCCGCCCTTTGATGAATTGATGGACTTAATTGCTCGAAGGGCATGGGAAGCACCAGACACAGTGGAACCGGTACCTCGTAGGCCGAACAAGTTTGTCACTGCCCCCCAAGATAAGGCTTATCTTACTAAGGTTGTTCCGGTCAATGCTATGGTGGTAGCGGCAGCCACGAAAAAGGAAATGTCTGAGTCTTCTTCTTCTGTTCATCCTCCTAATAAGGATTCTAGGACTATGGACAGATATGGGAAGCGAGTTTTCAGTTCAGCGACGTTTTCCATGCGTTCGCTAAACTACTTGACACATTTTACATGAATTCAGAGGGATCTCATTAAGGAACTGGGAGATACACTCCAGGGTAACACAGATGCTGCTGTCTCGGATAAGGTGACAGCACAACTTAACACCCTTACTTCAATAGCAAACTCATCCATGAGGCTCATCTCTTATGCGGCCGAAGGATCGAGTAGAGCTGCAGCTTCAGCGATTGCTCTCCGTAGGCAATCCTGGATGCAGCTGTGCTCCTTTGTGGAAGCCTTCAAGTCTTCCTTTACTAATGCCCCCTTTGATGGCGCTACTCTCTTTGGGCCCAAAGTAAAGGAGACTCTAACTCGGTGTGAGCAAGAAGGGAAGACCCTGTCTGCTGTTGGGGTCCGTTTTTCCGCTCCAACTAGACCGTACCCCAAAAGGCAAAGGGGCGGAAAAATGTGGTTCCGTAAGACTCAGGGATTTTTCCAAGCCACACAGGGTGATGCCCCCCCCCCAGAGGCAGGGGGGGGATGGAAGACGCCGCTCCGGCGGCAGAGGGGGTCCGCAAAATCAGGACGACAGGGATACCGTCCCTGGGAAGCCCTTCCAGCACTCCTGAATGGAGGCCTGACTGTCCTGCTCTAGAGGCAGTTGGGTGTCGCTTGGCTTTATACCCACAGGCTTGGCTAAATCTTACCAAAGATACTTGGGTAAAAAGCATAGTTACCAGAGGATACACAATTCCCTTTACATCTACCCTACCCCAACAAAAGAGATTTCCAGATGTGCCACCCCATCTACGAGATCCAGCAGCCGTAGAAATTACAAAGCTGCTCAAAAAAAGAGTCATCCAGCCAGTCCCGGCGGACCAAAGAGGATCCAGAACTTACTCAAGGTTCTTTTTAGTTCCAAAAAAGACAGGGGACTGGAGACCGATCTTGGATCTCAGCCAGCTCAACACCTTCGTGAGGAAGGAAAAGTTCCGGATGGTCACGCTGCAGTCGATCCTTCCCTTCTTACAGAATGACGATTGGATGTGCTCTATAGATCTCGAGGACACATACTACCATATCAAAATGGCCAGGCCATCCAGAGATTACCTGCGCTTCCGGCTGGGAACCAGTCATTTTCAGTTTCGAGCGCTGTCCTTTGGTCTCACCTCAACCTCCAGGATGTTCATCAAATGCATGGCAGTAGTGGCATCTCACTTGAGACGGCAAAGATTCCGGGTGTTAGCGTATCTAGACGACTGCCTCCTTACCACCACCACCGAGCATCGTCTTGTACAGGCCAGGGACTACACAGTCGACCTTTGTTCCCATTTAGGGATCTCAATCAATTTAGAAAAATCTGCCTTATCGCCCTCACAACATATCTCATTTATCGGGGCAGATTTGGATACAAGGTTAACTCTGATAAAGCTTCCTCTAGTAAGAGCCTCAGCCCTCAGAGAACAGGTTACACTTCTTCCTCAGAACAGGAAAGCCCCGGCCACGCTAGTGTTGAAGGTTCTAGGCATGATGGCGGCTTCTCTAATTGCAGTTCCTATGGGCAGAATGCACATGAGGGTCCTCCAATGGCTGCTGTTCGTGCAATGGTCGTTCCAGCAACTACCCTTATCGCACAAAATATTGATAACAGGCGCTTGCAAATGGGATCTTCTATGGTGGCTGGACAGTCAGGATCTCACTATGGGTCGCCCATTTGTCCTACCCAAACCTACAGCCACAATAACCACGGACGCTTCTCTGATAGGGTGGGGGAGACTTTTTCAGGGAAGAACAGTCCAAAGGGAATAGTCCAATCTGGAGTACAACCTGCACATCAATGTTCTGGAGTTGAGAGCGGTGTTTCTAGCATTGCAACACTTCCACGCATTCTTACCTCTGGGAACAATAGCAGTTCAGATGGACAACATGTCTGTGGTCTAGTACATAAACAAACAAGGGGGAACCAGGTCTTACCCATTATGCAGAGATGCCCTGAGAATTTGGTGATGGGCGGAGTCTACGGGTCGCTTTCTAGTGGCACATCCCGGGGCCATCCAACGTCATTGCGGACAGGTTGAGCAGAGCCATCCTATTACCTCACGAGTGGTCCCTCAAACCGCAAGTGGCGGAAAAGATTTTCCGCAGATGGGGCCAGCCTTGCTGCGATCTATTTGCATCCCTGTTGAATGCCAAATGCAGAAGCTACTTTGCCCTGCTTCCCCCTCTGGGGGGTGTCCTCAGGGACGCACTGGTGCACGATTGGCCCCCGGGTCTCCTATATGCATTTCCTCTTGCCCCGTTGATACCCAAATTTCTACAGAAAGCCAGGAATCTGGAAAGGGCGATAATCCTCATAGCGCCATTCTGGCCTCGGCAGATATGGTTCCCCTTTCTTCGAGCCCATCAGATGGAGGAACCTTGGATTCTGGACCCAGAGCCAGATCTATTGACTCATTCGTCGGGAGTTCCTCACCCATCCCTTCAATCCCTCAAACTGACAGCTTGGCTGCTCCGCTTCCCTATTTAGCCAGGTCGGATCTTTTCTCTCCTGCAGTTCAACACATTTTGGTTGCCTCTCATAAAGCCTCCACCAGAAAGCTTTACAGGAGCAAATGGAAATGTTTTGTATGCTGGGCGTCAGGTCAACATATAGACCCCTTGGTAGCCCCACTACACAAAGTTTTGGAATTTTTATCCTTACTCTTTCACGAGGGAGCCTCTACTTCCACTATAAGAGTACAGCTGGCGGCCATATCTAACTTCCATGTTGGTGAAGGAGGCTCTTCTATTATGTCTCACAGGCTTTGCAAGGCCTTTATGAAGGGAACTTTCCACCTTCGTCCACCCATCCAGGAGCCAATTTTCCCATGGAATTTGAACTTGTTGTTGTCACAACTGATGTTACCACCCTTCGAACCAGCTTCATCCTGTCTCCTAAAGTTCTTGTCGTGGAAGACACTATTTCTTATTGCTGTCACTTCAGCTCAAAGAATCTCAGAGCTGCAAGCATCATCAGTCAGGCCACCGTACTTGATTTTCCACCCGGACAGAGTTTACTTGTGCACAAACCCGTCATTCCTGCCCAAGGTGTGTTCTGTGTTAAATATTAACCAATCCATAGAACTTCCTACGTTTTTCAAGAACCATTCTAACAAATTGGAATATATGCTGCACAAATTGGATGTACATAGGCAACTGAGATTTTACCTAGACAGGACTAAAGATCACAGGAAATCAGATCAGCTGTTCATTTCATTTGCAGACAACAGGAAGGGCATGGTAGTCACGAAATGTACCTTGTCTAAATGGCTTTCCGATTGTATAGACTTTGTGTATTCTGTTTCGAATCAGCCACTGCCTTTCAAGCCTAAGGCTCATTCTACTAGGGCAGTTTCTACTTCCTTAGCTCATGCAGCTCGCTTACCATTGGATACGATTTGTGCAGCAGCAACGTGGGCAACACCGCATACCTTTATTACTCATTACAAGGTGGACAGAGCCTCTAAGGACAGGACATCCTTCGGTTCCACTGTGCTCAGGAACGTTCTTCCATGAGTCACCCAGGTTAATGGAGCTAGGGACGCTACCCGTGTGTAAGAACAAACAGCGAGATTGAACATTTTCACATAAAGAAGTTATGTACTTACCATAACGTTCCATGTGAAGTGTTCATCTCGCCTTTGTTCTTACATCCCCTCCCTCCTCCCCCCTCCACGTTATGGAAGAACTTGTAAGACTAGAGTGTGGTCGGGATCCTTTTCTTCTTCCGGGTTAATTGATCCATGTCCTCCGTAGGATGTGGTACACCACCCATATGACATTATGTGTTATAGTTCTATGGTGTTCAATGCTAGACGTGTGAGTGTGAATGTCTTGCAACAGTTGATAGCGGACGGTCTGATTCTTGCAAACTAGATTTGAGGGATAGCAGGGAGGATCATGGGATATAGTCTGGTCTCGAGCTTCTCTAAGATGCAGAGCTTTGTGATGCGGCCGACTCGGAGCAGAGGATCGGCTCCGAACCCGTGTGTAAGAACAAAGGCGAGATGAACACTTCACATGGAACATTATGGTAAGTACAGAACTTCTTTTTGTCTATAGTTTCTCACTTTATTAAAAAAATTAAGATGTGATAGTTGTCTTACCCAGGACCAGCCTTTGGTCAACTGGTGCCCTAGGCAAAATGGCTCCATGATGCCCCCATCCTGGTCTACCTACACCAAATAAATACTGGAAAAGTGCCCCTGCCAGAGCGGTGCCCTAGGCGGCCACCTAGTTGGCCTATGCCTAAGGCCGGCTATGGTCCTACCAAATTTGGGCCCTTTGGCTGAAACATATGGCAAGATAAGACAGTAGTTACTAAAAATGTGATGGTATAACTAGTGGTGCTAAGAATTTAGATTGCATGTTTGTTAGGAACCCATTTAAGATACTATTTGAAAGTAAGATGGCAATTTTTCTTTTTGAGGGTGATGACTAGCTATAAAAGGGCAATTTATTATGCTATGATTTAAGGGCCGATGTTAAGTTGTCCATCTCGCCTTCATTCTTGCTGGATGGGTTCGGAGCCGACCTCGGCTCCGACTCGGCCACTCTAAAAGCTCGAGAGTTGGTTCCACCGGCTCGAGGCTCCCCTTATATCCCACAATGCTAGGCATGTAATACCCCAGATCTCGTTTGCCGCTACAGCTATCGAGGTGTGTTGCTTCAACCGGCTTCAGGTTAGTGTAGAAAACAGTTTAAAAACTTTAAAAAATCCCTTTTAAATTAGTTTTTGACCAGTATCCCTTTACTTTTAAAGGATTTTTATCCCTTCCTCCTTGTTTTTCTCTTCTTTTTACCACAAGAACTTGGTATGTTCTTCCCTTAGGCCTTCGGGCCCTCCCATCCCTCCTGGAGTGTATGTGTTTTTGTAGGGACTTTTAAAGATTTTTTTAAGACTATCTAAACTTTTTAGTTTAAATTAGTTTTATTTTAGTGAACAGTGTAATCGGTGTGTTTGTGCTTGTGTGTGATTGCACTTGTTACTTGAAATGTCTAAGGATTCGAAGGTCTCAGGCTTCAAGAAGTGTGACTCATGCTGTCAGAAAATGTCTCTGACAGACGGTCACACTTCTTGTGTGTACTGCCTGGGACCTTTACACCTGCAGGACTCTTGTGCTGTATGCCATGGCTTCAGCCCTAGAGTCCTGCAGGAAAGAAAAAATAAGCTCATTTTACGGGGCTTGCTAAAGCCTGAGGGTCCCCCGACTGTTTCTTCGGGCAAACTTTCTAAGGCTTCTAGGTCTTCGACTCCAGCAACTGAGTCGACACCTAAGACATTGAAGTCTGCTTCAACATCGGCTCCGGCTGGAGCTGATGAGACTCGAACTCCTATTTCTGTGGTTCCCTCGGCTCCGGCTGGAGCCGAGGTATTGGAAATCTCTGAGTCGGCTCCGATCAGACTATCGGAACCGACTTCTAGGAAGAGGTCCAGGTCACCATCCCTTGGCTCCGTTGATTCGGCTCCAGCATCTCCCTTGCTGTCTGAACGGAGCCATAGATCTCACTCCTCTAGGTCATCGAGACTTTCTGACCATGACCTTCAGAGGATAGTGAGTCGACTTCTTAAGTCCGAGGCACTGGCCCAAATGCTTCAGAGCCCGACTCATCAGTCAATGCTTAATCCTATTTCTCAAAATGTTCCTCCTCCGACTCCTTTGAGCTCGGAGCCGGGGCGTTTCGGACCCGAGACTGTGGTAGCGTCGGAGCCGATACAGTTGTCTTTGGCACCGTCGTCGGCTCCGATTTCTTCTTTGGAAGATTCTCGGCGCCGGACTTCCCTCGTCGGCTCCGAGGGGGTGAGTGGCATTGGACCCTTGTCCGACCCTGATCTTCCTCTCGGCGCTTCGGCGCTGGTGAGTTCGGCTCCGACATTGTCCTCGGAACCATCACTGTCGGTGCCGAGGGAGGTTTTTAGCTTTTCGGAGCGGGGACCTCTGGCTCTGCTTGACAGGGGTGCTTTCGAGGTCATGCGGAGTGTGTTGGAACCTGGTTCAACTCCACAGTCAGCTCCGTCCGCCCCTCCCTCCTCGGTGCCTCAGGTAAGGTCTACTCACTCCCTCATCCCAGACCGCAGAGAGCCAGCTCCTCAAGAATCCCCTGTGGGGATCTCATCCTCTTCTGAGGCCTCTCCTGAATTGGCAGGGGAGCCCCCGAGGAAGAGAAAGTGCAAGAGGAAGCACAGACTCACCCAAGTCTGTCACCTCTGACACGGATTTAGAGGATTCTGAGGGTTCCCCCCGTTCCCCTTCTGAAGATGTCTCCTTTGCAGACATCCTGGAGATCTTGAGACAGAGGGGAAATTGGCCAGCCCTTAACCCTTCGGAGGAAGAATCTGTGTCTCTTGAGGCGTTGGGCTCTCGCCCTTCCACCTCCTGGGTGTCCCCCCCCTTTGACCCCCCTTATGCAGGTGGTAGCAAAAAAGGCTTGGACGGCTCCTGACTCTGTGGACCCCACCCCCAGGAGACCTTCAAAGTTTATTACAGCACCAGCAGACAAGCAATTTCTGACTAAGGGAGTTTCTGTGGATGCTATGGTGGTAGCTGCTGCCACTAAGAAGGAACTAGCTGATCCTTCAGTGCCTGTCCATCCCCCTAACAAAGAATCTAGGTCTATGGACAGGTACGGGAAGCGGATGTTTTCGTCAGCGACTTTTTCAATGCGTTCACTGAACTACCTCTGTCATTTCACTCGTCTTCAAAGAGACTTGATCAAGGAAGCTAGTGAGATGTTAAAGGATCCTACAGCTGCAGGTTTTCAGGTCAAGATGAACGCTCAGCTGGCTACCCTAAATTCTATAGCAAACTCCTCCATGCGCCTCCTTTCATATGCGGCTGATGGAGCAAGCAGAGCCGCAGGTACAGGTGTGGCCTTGCGCCGGCATGCCTGGATGCGGCTATGCAATTTTGCGGACCCCTTTAAGACGTCTTTCACTAATTCCCCGTTTGACGGATCGTCCCTTTTTGGTCCTCAAGTGAAAGAAACCTTGACAAGGTGCGAAACTGATGGCAAAACTCTTTCTGCCGTCGGAGTCCGTTTTTCTACTCCTTCTAGGCCTTACCCCAAGGGCCAGAAAAGTGGAAAGATGTGGTTCCATAAGCAATCTCAAGGGGCTTTGCCTGACTCACAGAGTCGGTTCCCCTCTAGAGGCAGAGGGGGGAACAATAATGGTAGACGCCGCCCTAGAGGCAGGGGGGGTCCGCAGAACCAGGGCAATCGAGAAACTTTTTCCGATAAGCCCTTTCAGCATCCCTGAGCTGTTGCCCGGCTGTCTACCTTCGGAGGCAGTCGGGGGAAGACTATTACTGTACCCAGAAGCCTGGCGTTCTCTCACTCAAGACAAGTGGGTACAGTCCATCATTTCCGAAGGCTATTCCATTCCATTCTTTCGCTCTCCTACCCAATCAAAAAAGTCCCTTCCAGATGTTCCACACGCTCAAAGGGAACAAGCAGCGTTAGAAATATCAAAGTTGCTTGTAAAAAGAGCCATTCAACCAGTTCCAGCAGACCAGCAAGGATCCGGAATCTACTCCAAATTCTTTTTGGTTCCAAAGAAAATAGGGGACTGGAGGCCCATCTTGGATCTCAGTATCTTGAACAAGTCTGTCAAGAAAACAAGGTTTCGGATGGTCACGCTGCAATCCATCCTACCCCTACTGTGGAAGGAAGACTGGATGTGCTCTATAGACCTCCAGGATGCGTACTATCACATAAAAATGAACAGACGCTCCAGGAGATTCCTCCGCTTCAGGCTGGGAACCAGTCACTTTCAATTCAGGGCCCTGCCCTTTGGACTCACCACAGCCCCCCAGGTGTTTACCAAATGCATGGCAGTGGTTGCCTCTCATCTGAGACGCCAAGGATTCCAGGTGTTTCCATACCTAGACGACTGGCTCCTTACAGCTCCCACCAAGCATCTTCTGCTACTTACCAGAGACTACACTTTTCGCATCTTTCGAAAGCTAGGTATCTCAATAAATTGCGAAAAGTCTGTTTTGTTGCCTTGTCGTGCTATTACCTTCATAGGCGCAAATCTAGACACAGTCAGCATGTCAGCGAGACTTACAGATCAAAGGATCGCAGACATACACAAACTGGTCTCTCTTCTTTTCCACAGCAACAAGATCAAAGTCAGATTGGTCCTGAAAGTTCTGGGGATAATGGCAGCTGCTATCCCTCTACTTCTATTAGCCAGATTTCACATGAGAATCTTACAATGGATGCTCTTCACACAAGGGTCATACCAACAACTTCCGATGTCCCACACCATTGTGATAACCCAAGCATGCAGGAATCATCTTCTTTGGTGGATTTCTTCCCCACAGCTCTTCTTAGGAAGACCCTTTGCCCCTCCCCCTCCGCTTGCTACTCTGACGACGGACGCCTCCCTGATCGGGTGGGGGGGGGGGGCATTATCAGGGAAGGACAGTCCAGGGCATATGGCAACCTCACGAACGCCACTTGCATATAAATGTTCTAGAGATGAGAGCAGTGCTTTTAGCGTTGCAAGCCCTTCAAGACTCTCTTCCGGTGGGAACGATAGCAATACAGACGGACAACATGTCTGTAGTGTGGTATATCAACAAACAAGGCAGAACCAGATCCTACCCCCTATGTCGAGAGGCACTCAGACTGTGGCAATGGGCGATTTCTTCTTAGCGGTTTCTGATTGCAACGCACATCCCCGGGAAGTCCAATATTATAGCGGACAAATTGAGCAGAGCTATTCTCATGCCTCACGAGTGGCCTCTGAAAAATTCAGTATTGGAAAAAATTTTTCTGAAGTGGGGCCAGCCTTGCTGCGACCTTTTTGCTACTCCCCAAAACAGCAAGTGCAGAGATTATTTCACCTTCTTTCCTCTACCAGGCCATCCCAGCAGAGACGCTCTAGTCCAGATTTGGCCCCGGGGACTTCTGTACGCATTTCCTCCCTTCCCACTAATTTCTCAAGTGATACAGAGAGCCAAGCTTCCTTGATCCTCATTGCTCCTTACTGGCCTCGACAGGTTTGGTTCCCCTTTCTACACCATTTTCTGTTGGAGCAACCCTGGCATCTGGACCTAGTTCCAGATCTTTTGACCCATCAGTCGGGTCAGTTACATCGCTCCCTTCCCTCCCTGAACCTCACTGCTTGGTTCCTCCAATTCCAACCCTAGCCAGGCTTCCGCTAATATCTCACTCAGTTCGAGATATTTTAATAGCTTCCCATAAATCCTCCACTCGGAAGATTTATCTTAGTAAGTGGAAGTGTTTCTCCTTTTGGGCTCATGGAAGGGACATAGATCCTTTCACTGCTCCCATTCAATCGGTCCTTGATTTTTTAGCTGAACTATTCCACACAGGTTCGTCTCCTTCTACTCTTAAGGTTCAATTGGCAGCTATATCTAACTTTCATGTGGGCATCTCGGATTCTGCCATCATGTCTCACAAGCTTTGCAAAGCTTTCTTGAAGGGAGTTTTTCTTCTCAAGCCTCCTATAAGAAATCCTCCTCCTTCTTGGGACCTTAACTTAGTTCTCACATCTTTGATTCTTCCCCCTTTTGAACCTGCAGCTTCCTGTTCAATGAAATTGCTATCCTGGAAGACACTCTTTCTGGTAGCCATTACTTGACTAGAAGGGTCTCAGAGCTTCATGCACTCTGCAGTCGACCACCATATCTTTTGTTTCATAAGGATAGGGTATCCTTACGGACCAATCCATCCTTTTTACCTAAAGTAGCCTCTGCGGCAAATCTAAATCAAAACATTGACCTTCCTGTGTTTTTTCCTAACTATTCTAACAGGTCTGAACAAAAATTACATTGGCTAGATGTTCATCGACAATTAAGGTATTATTTGGATAGGACCAAACAGACCAGAAAAGCTGACCAATTGTTTGTCTCTTATGCAGAAGGCAGAAAGGGCCTTCCAGTTTCGAAAGCATCACTCTCCAGATGGCTTACATCCTTGATTTCTTTTGTGTATGAGATTAGACACCAGAAGTTGCCTAACAGACCTAAGGCTCATTCAACTAGAGCTTTGGCTACTTCTATAGCTTTCCAAGACAGGCTGCCTATTGATACGATTTGTGCAGCAGCTACATGGGCTACTCCTCACACTTTCATTTCTCATTATAAGTTGGATTTAGCTTCTAGACATAGAGCTAACTTTGGTTCCACTGTACTCAAGAGTCTGTTCCGATAGGCCACCCGGGACAAGGTGCTAGGGACGCGGTCCCATCCAGCAAGAATGAAGGCGAGGTGGACAACTTAACATATAGAAGTTATGTTCTTACCATAACGTTCCATGTTAGTTGTCTTCTCGCCTTCTTTCTTGCATCCCACCCTCCTTCCCCCTAGCCTGGACAGACCTAGAGGAGTTTGATTGTGACCTTTCTTCCTACCACCTCTATTGTATATATGTATGTACTATATTATGTATATATTCCTTCATCAGGTTTTAGGTCACCTTCCTTCTGTCATTTTATAGAGGTGGGTTTCCCATTTCCAGTATTTCTTTATTTCTTTTTGGCTGGGCCTAGCTTACAAACGAGATCTGAGGTATTACACGCCTAGCATTGTGGGATATAAGGGGAGCCTCGAGCCGGTGGAACCAACTCTCGAGCTTTTAGAGTGGCCGAGTCGGAGCCGAGGTCGGCTCCGAACCCATCCGGCAAGAAAGAAGGCGAGAAGAAGACAACTAACATGGAACGTTATGGTAAGAACATAACTTCTATTTTTATAGTGTGTTGTATCCCAATGAACTTTGACATCACCTAGTACAACAGAATTGGCTTTAATTATACATGGTGCAATACAGTTAAGCATGTTTACAATGGAGAGGTTCATAGGTAAGTAGTAAGATAGCTACCCTTGCTTGCCATTTTAAGGCTAGCCAATTTCCCATTTTGTGCGTGAATTAATCTATGCCATTTGGTTATAGAGTGGCCTTACCTATTCCATGCTCCCAAGCTCAATAATTATGCATTCTCCCTAATGAAAATAACTGGAAACATACCATAGATAATTTGAGGGGACCTATGCATGGGATAAAGCATTTAGTAGCTGCTTCTGTCCATTAGTATTACTGGGAGAGTCCTGGGGTAAATTTTCTGTTTTCCATCCATAGGTCTTTATTGCACTTGAATATGGACAGGGTTGAGCTTTGTTTTACATGGATGGGGAGTCTGTTCCAGAGAAGATGAAACAGGGGTGGACACAAGATTATAATTAATGCATATGTTGAGCTTCAGATGTCCTGTAGTGAAACACTGGCAGACCAGCCAATTAGCATACCGATCAAACCTATCTAGGGAGATGGCAAGAAGACAGAGTTGGTTTGCTTCTTGATGCAAGTAAGAACATCCCTCCACCAGTTTTAATACCAGATATTTGGCTCTGAAAAAAGTTCTAGAGTGAGTCATTTAAAACTGAATTATATGATCATGTTTAAGCCAGAACTGCTATTGTTCCAGGCTGAGGTTCTAGGAACCATCATTCTAATCTATTAAATTTATTGCATATGCTCCTGACATTAAAAATAAAAATAGATCAAGAAACATTTCATAGCACTGGCAAATTTCAGCATTATAAAAATCAGTAACCAAAATCAGTTACCACATAATTCACAAAGATTTTAAATCAACTTCTATGAAAAAAAAAAATCACACAAACAAAATACATCTAAATATTAAATTAAGTAGAATAAATTAATTGCTCTGACCATATCAGTTGTGAAAATCACACAAAAGCTGGAATTCCTTTAGACCATGCAGTAGCTTCTGCTCACTTAGCACTCACAGTCACACTTCTTTTTACCATTGAAGATCACTAAATCAATTGTGAGGTAAATATCTACATAAAAAAAATGTTGTGTTTTAAAAAGTGGAAATGTGTAGAGCATCCAAGCCTAATTTTGGGAACACGTGTATTTACACAGGATGGCATGCACTTGTCAAGATCGGGTAAGAGAATTTTTGCAGCAGATATTTTGCAATCTTTAAGGCAGGAATTTTGATGCATCTCTGGTGGTTATTAATGTTAAAAGCATTAATAATAAAGTTGTTTTTATTGGAAAATTTTCTATGTTCCCATAAGATTGATGTTATTTATTTGTGAAATGTCATTAATTAAAGAACAATGACTAGAAACCTGTTCTGTCAAGGTATAGATGTTTTGGGTTCCTATTACACGATCGAAAATCCCTTTAGGTTAATACGAAGATGTCGAACCATATTGCGCGAAGTATGTAAACTCCGAACATTCAAAATCGTGAATTTCGAAATGTCAATTTGTTTTGGTTGGCCCGTCTGCGGTATAGCTCCATAAGGTAAGTGTGCAATAGATAGGACTTTAGTGTTAGGATTTGGGTTAAGGTAAGTGCATAGATAGGTAATGTGTGTAAGAGTAAGCGTAGTGTTAGATGTAGGTTTTTTTTTTAAGTGTACGTATGTGTATTTATTTTGTTTAGGTGTATGTCTGTAGGGGATGTGTGTCGTAGTTACGGACCTTAGGGTTAGGGAGGGGTTAAGGAGAGTGCATAGATAGTTGTGTTTGTGGGGTTTAGTGTAGTGTTGGAGGTAAGGTTTTGGTGCTTTAGTTTATTTTAGAAGTAGGGTTTGGTTAGTGTATGTATGTGGTTTATTTATTTTGTTTGGGTCGGTAGTATGTAGCGGGTGGTGGGGTTGGCCGACTATGACAGTTCAATATTTTTTTTCCGCAGTTTAGTGCGTTCAGGATTTTCACGGTTCGCTGTATAGGGGTCGATGTTTCGGTATTCGCACATAGGGTTTTTTGCTGTGGTAATATAGACCCAATGTTTTTAATGTAACAGACATTCTAATAAAAAACAGATAGAGCTGTTATGATGGGGGTTAAAGATTGCTATGAGAATTGCAATTATTATATGTTCAGTGATAACATCAATACTGTAGATTGTGTAACTGTGACAATAAAGACAGCCCTGGAACATATAACAATTGTTGGAGTGTATAGACTACCCCAAGTCAAATGCTGATGACCTTGAGGAATTCATACATTTCTTGCATGAAACACAGGAAGGAAGAATATTAGTGGCTGGGGACTTGCATTTACCAGAAACTGACTGGAGTAATATTGGTTTTCAACATTAGTAAGGAAATTATTTACAATGTATGTTCAGGAACATTTGCTTCAGACTGTAAACAATCCTACCAGAGAATGTAACATACTAGACATTATGTTCCTAAAGTAATTTGTGTTACTTCATGTCAAGTTTTACCACTGTTATGGGGACATAAAGGTAATTTCTTGGTAGATAATTCTGCTAAACTGAAATCTCACCCAATGCACAGAAGATTAATAGCACATTATGTGAAAGCAAAACAGTCAATATGCAAAACTAATTGGAGTGATGCATTCAGTGGAAAAACTGCAGAAGGAATGTGAACATTTTTGAAAGGGAAATTGAATACAAAAATAAAACAAAAATGTAAAGTCATTATTTGTTAGTTATATTAGACCCAAACCTGACTGTGGAATAACAATACGGAACCTGGAAAGAGTGCAGCAGTAATATACCAAGGGCATCCATGGATGTGAAGATTTAAGTTACTATGAAAGATTAAAATATCTGAAGTTGTACAGTGTCCCATGTCGATGTTTAAGGGGAGACCTTATTTAGGTACATATTTAAAAACAACAACCTCTAAGAATGTTGTGGGTTATCAAAATGTAGTAGAGAATCATCAGACAACCTATGTAGAAGATTCTATAGAAATGGGAAGTGTACTAATTGGTTCT
This sequence comes from Protopterus annectens, assembly GCF_019279795.1. NCBI lineage: Eukaryota > Metazoa > Chordata > Ceratodontiformes > Protopteridae > Protopterus > Protopterus annectens. The sequence continues at coordinate 102,040,226 of NC_056745.1, read as the reverse complement.
TTGAGAGAGCAGCTGATGCATGGAATAGACAACCAAAATAACATTAAAGCAAGCACTAGTTTAGATATTTTTAAGAACAGCCCAGACACTTATTATGGGAACAACTGTTTTACTATATTGGTAGGCTAGAAGGGCATTATTGTCCAATCCTGAAATATCTGTATTTATGTATGTATGTGTTGTTCTGTCACCCTCATTTGGCTCCTCCATTGCTAGGACTGCCAACTGGTCCTGAGTGATAGCTAGGGATAATCTTCTATGTCATGGAAGTGGTGGAGAATGATGCTAACTTGCAAAACTTCTGCTGTTGTTAGCTCAGGCAATAATCATTCAGGATATGTTTCTGAATGTCGAAAAACTTGTCCAACAGAGAACAAACAACTGACCCAATGTCTATTTTTGTCCCGTTCAACCATGGAATGTCATTATCGGATTGGATCCAACCTCAGCCCTAACTCTGAAGATTATCGTTTCCAGGGCTGTGACTCCTCCTCTACCCATAATTCCCTCTTCTCCACCTTAGTACCTCAGATCTCCTTTGCCATCTGAAGAATTTGATCATGTCTATGGGGACTCTTTGATAACTAGTATAGTTTTTTGTGATATTTTCTATCTGTTAAATGCTCCTACCTCTACCAACAGATTTATCTCTCCATTTTCTTAGGATCAGAGTTAGATTTTTTTTGATAGCGTAGGCAGTTAGACGTGTTACATTGCTTGGTAATAGAGTTTGTTATATTAGTGTGTATATTTAATATTATAGATATTAGTATAGTGTTATTCTAGATATTGCTATAGCATGTGTGTGTGTGTGTGTGTTTTCTGTCTCACCTGTTAGTGATATATTTGGTAGAGTGTGCTTGTTAGCAATTTTTTTTAGATAATAGTCATAGTCTGTGAAAAAGTATGTCAGACAACCAGTGGTTTAAAGAGTGTTCTGAATGTGGACACAAACTTCCCTCAGGATCCACATACTTTGTGAGTATAGTGATGGGTACAGCCCATCTTGATACACAGTGTCAAGCTTGTACTTTCCTCACTTCTAGGGGACTGCAGACAAGGAGGGAGAAGCTCATAGTCAAGGACCTTTTCCCCTCTACAGACAGGGTCTACAGTTCCTACAGCTTCTACTTTCTCCACTGCCTCTTCTATAGTCAACAAAAAGGATGAGAGACCCAAAAACAAGTAGAAAGAGAAAGAAAAGGTTAAAAAAAAGGAACGGGATAAATCAGCTCCAGAAAATTTGAGGAAGCTATTCTCAGATCTGATGTTGCTGTCTGGATCAGATCTGAAAAATCCTCATTAGTTGAAGCTAACAGTTTCTTGAGTCTATCCCTTGCCTTTTCAGTCCCAGTTCTGTCCAGACCTGGTGAGTTTGAGGTTCCAATCTCCAATTTTCTAGAGTGGAGGTATTCAAGACAACCTTCTGTTCATTCAGAAGCCTAACCAAACAAGACTTCAACAGGATGATGAGGAAGTTCTTAGAAAGCAGATCCAGCTTGGGGTTCTCTCAGTACAGTTTCCTGGGAACTTACCTGGATCTTGGACCTGCTACTCTTTCTCTTCCTTCTCCATTTCCAGTCCATCCTTCTGACCTGACTGTCTTAGATCCTACCTTTCCTGGGGTGCCTTTGTAGGAGACGACAGTACAAGTTATTTTGACTCCGACAGCATCCCTTCATCTTTTAAATCTGGTATGTTCAGATCCAGAAGACACTTGGAGCCGAAGCTTTGGTGCTGATGGTGCTGAGGTTTGAAGGGTTGGATTGACACTGAAGTTGTCAAAACTATCCCTACCCCTTTGGGCCTCAGCACCTGAGAGCTCGGCTCCAAGATCAGCTTTAAGATCGAGATCCACTGGCTCTGAGGTATCTGTTCTGCCTGATAGGAGAAATCCTTTGGAGCCAATGGTGACTTTGGCCTTTGAAGCTTTTGAAAGGGTCATATCAATGCTGAGGGAAAAGGTGCTTCCATCCAAACCCTGGCAAGAGTCTGTTTCTTACTCCAGTCACCATGTCAGACAGGGGCAGTTAGTACGACAAGCTTCTCAAGCTGCTTGTTGCATTAGCTCACAGTCTGATTCAAAACCTTCTGATCTCCCACCAAAGCCAGTTCATAAGAGACAGATGTGCAAGTTGAAACACACAGACTTTTCTCTGGAGTCTTTTGATGAAGACACAGACTTGGATGAAGGTGAAGGCTCCCATAGATCCCCCTCAAAAGATGTCACCTTTGGTGAGATCCTTGAATTGATAAAGCAGAGATGATAATCCTTCACCAGATGAGTCTACATTCCTGGAAGCGTTTGGTTCTGGCTCACCGTCATCTTGAGTAGTACCACCCATTGAGCTCCTCATTGACCTCATGGCTCAACGGTATACGAGGACCCTGATGTGATGGAACTGATTCCCAAAAACCTAACAGGATAGTATCACAGCACCAGTGGAAAGGAAGCATTAAAGCAAAGGTCCACCAGTGGATGTGATGATGGTAGCTGCAAACATTAAAAAGTAAATGTCAGAGGAATATTCCTCAGTCCATCCATCTAACAGGGAATTTAGGGCTTTGAACAGGTTTGGGAAATAGATGTATACTTCAGCAACCTTTGCACTTAGAGCACTAAATTATTTAGCCTATGTTGCTAGATTTCAGAGAGACCTGACCAAAGAGCTCTCCAAGTCTGTCTCTGGTAACTTACTTGCAGATGTTCAGAAGACCTGGACTCCCAGCTTTCTACCCTCCAGTCTACTTCCAACGTAGTCATGTGACTGCCTTCTGATGCAGCTGATGTCATAGCTAAGGCAGCAGGCACTGGCATTACCATGCATGTCTGGATGCGCCACTGTGATTTTGTAGAACGCTTTAAGAAGTCCTTCATTGATACCCCTTTGATGGCTCCACTCTATTTTGGACCGAAAATAAAAAAAAAAACATATTAACCAGGAGTCAGAAAAATGTTAAGACTCTTTTTTTCGTCACCCTTCTGGGAACCTTTTCTTGAAATCAAACAGCTGGAAGAAAATGTGGTTCCATCAGTCACAGATTTCTAATCATGGCAGCCCTAGGGATAGACCTTTTCATGGTAGTGGAGGAGGCAACTACATTGGACATTACCCTAGAGGCAGAGGCGATGACCAGAGTATTTGTGTTCCTTTTACTGAGGAGCTCTATCAGTGCCCCTAAAGGATTGCCTAACTACTACACCCTGCAGGCAGGGGTGCTTATCCATGCACCAACAAGTCTGGCAAAATGTAACAGATTTTGTGTGCTAAACCTAATTTTCAGAGGCTGTTCAATTCCCTTTTCCCTTCTCCAATAAAGAAGAAGAAAGTTCCCAATGTTGCACCCAGTCAGTGGAAACTCACAGCAGCATAAGTTTCCAAGCTGCTAAGAAAAATAGTTATTTAACTGGTTCTAAAGACCAGTTAGAGCCTGGAGTCTACTCAAGGTTCTTTTTAATATCCAAGAAAACGGGATGTCAGATCCATTTTGGACCAGAGTCATTTAAAACCAATTTGTGAAAAAGACAAAGTTCCAGCTGGTCACAATTCAGTCCGTTTTGCCTGTACTGAGGAGGGACGATTGGATGTACTACATGGATCTCCAGGATGCATACTGTTCATGTAAAGATAGTGAAGTGCTCAAAGAGAGTCCTCCATTTCTAGATGGGGCCAATCATCAATTTAGAATGCTGCCTTTTGGTCTCACCATAGCTCCCAGGGTGTTTACTAAGGTAACATCAGTGATGGCAGCAGAGTTTTGCCTTTTAGGGATCCAGGTTTTCCTGTATCTCAATGACTGGCTAACCATTACATCCAGTGCCCTGCTATTGAATCATCTGGGTCTTCTGCTCTCTCTGATGTGAGGTCTAGGGATCATAGTCAACGTACACAAAAGTTATATTACTCTGACAAAAAATAGAATTTATCGGATGTTACTTTGATTCAAGTTTACAGACAGCCAAACTTCCCCAATCCAAAGTGCTCTCCTCACACCTCACAGCCAACTATGTCCTCCATTACCCTTTTCCTCTGGCAAAACTAATTCCTCACCTGTTAGGTCTGACTGCTTCTACAATTCACATGGTTCTGTTAGCCATAGTTTACATGAGAGTGCTTCAATGGATTCTAGCAGTGCGGTGGTCTCAAAAACATTCATCTGCCACATACAAAAATTCATCTCACTTGAAACATATCTCCTCCTGGATAAAATCTCCTTTAGTGACAGAAAGACATCCATTCCAGATGGATCCACCTGTGGCTGTAGTAACCACAGACACATCCCTTCTAGGGTTGGGAGAGGGCATTTTAAACAGAAGATGATTCAAGGTACTTGGTCACACACAGAGATCAATCCTCACATCAATATCTTGGAGTTGAGGGAAGTTCTGCAGACATTCGAGGATGTTTTCCCCATGGTTGTTTTCTCCATACAGACAGACAACATGGTGGTAATCTGGCACATCAATAAACATGGAGGAACATGTTTCTATCCCCTATGTTGAGAGGCCATGAAAGTTTGGCATTGGATAATGTCTTCTCATCAGTTTCTGATAGCAATGCATATACCAGGGACATCTATGTACTAGCAGACAAATTGAGCAGAACTATCTTAATGCTCCACAAATGGTCCCTCAGTCCAACAGTGACAAATGTGAATCTGATGTCAATTTTCATTCTGTCCTCAACTGTTGGGTTCCGACTCGGTCATTACTAAAGTTTATGGTAACCAAAAAACACGAACTCCTCCCTTACCCATAATGCACCAACCCGTAACATACCCCAGATCTCATATGCTGCTTATCGCTAAAGTCGTGGTTAGCCTGAGGTCTTGAGAATGTATTAAGGTAAGTGATTCTTTCTTGATATTTTTCCTCTTCAACTTAGAAATATATTTTCTTCTGTTACCATGTACACTCTGTGTATTCTCTTTTACCATTGTTGGTAATCTTTTTTCTGTTATAATCTCCTTTGTACACCTTCGTGTAGTTCTCAGTAGCATTGTCGGCATTTTTCCCTTTTTTTTCTCTCTGCTGAGTAAACAAAAAAAAAAAAAACTTTCTCTATTTCTTTCTTCTTTTCCTTTCATTTATTATCATGTCTGATAAAGGACCTGCTGGCTTCAAAAAGTGTCAAAAGTGTGGGCATAAATTACCTCTTTCTGATGCCCACATTTTATGTGCTTTCTGTTTAGGCCCTCAACACTTACAAGAGGATAACTGTTCTATCTGAAAAATCTTCAACTTAAGGGCCATAGCAGGCAGAAAAAAATAAACTGATATTAAAATGATTGCTCCCTTCTTCATTCAGGGAGACTATTGCTGGGGATAAATCCCCCCCAAGACTAAGACTAAAGAGACTTTCACTAAGTCTCCAAGACCATCCACTTCTTTTTCTCCTTCATTGGAGCTGCTGAAGAACAAATCCAGATCAGTACCAAAAGCCACTCAGATCCAGTCTCCTTTAGACCCAGTGAAGAAATCTTCGGATCCAACTTCTTCTATACTGAAGACTTTGCTGAAAAGAAAATATTCTCCAAGCTTGGATCCAGTTCCTTCTAGGGTTCCTTCTGTCTTTCTAGAGATTCATCATTCCAGGTCACCATCCCTTGCTTTAACTCATTCTTCCAGAAGTCTAACTGAGGAAGATGTGGACCGAATGATGAGGAAGTTCCTCTTGGCGCAGATACAGATGGGCATTTTCCCGGCTCCTATCCCCTTGGGTAAAGGAGTTCCCATTATCTGCTTCTTCTCTGATTCTGGTTGTTTCAGAGTTCCTGGATCTGAACCTTCCAGGTCCATCTGGCTCAGATCCAAAGGTACTATTACCTTCAGATCCGAAGAGTACTTTGAGTGCACTGGCTCCAACCTCTTCAGATCCAGATGACTGTCAGAGCTGAAGCTGCCTTGTCAGGTCTGAAGCATTGGAGTTAACTCTGAGGTTTCCAGAGCTGTCTCTACCCCTTAGAGCTTTGCCACTGGATAGCTCAGCTCCAACTTCCACCAGGGAGGTTGTTCTTGGAATAGAGGAAGGCAGTGGTCCAGAAGCCCATCTTCCCAGAGCCAGTGTGTCTTCTTGCTGTCCAGAGAGATTCACCTTCGAGGTAGTGATGAAAATGTTTTCTGTTCAGACTGGAGAGATGGATCCAACCCCCTTGGATCTCCCATCTGATTCACGCATGTCTCTGTGCTTGGAGCTGCATCTTTCTATGCCACAGGGACAGCCAGCACAAGGCATCCAGACCACCCAACAGGGTTTTACAGTCTCTTCCAACACTTCACCGGAACATCCCACTGAGGAAGTTCTTTGAAAGAGGAAGTGCAGGAGAAGGCTCCTGGACCCTATGCAAGAGTCACTCACTGAGGATACTAATTTCAGAGAGGGAGAAGGGTCCCCATGATCACCTCCAGAAGATGTCTCATTTGGAGGCATTCTCAAGATCTTTAAATAGAGAGGAGGTTGGACCTCCAGCAACACTCCACTGGAGTAATCAGTATTTCTGGAAGCCTTTGGAGTTGGCCCGTCTATCTCTTGGGTTACTGTGTCCATTGACAAGCTCATTGATTTGATTTCTAGCTGGGTGTGGAAGGAACCTGACTCAGCTGAGCCAATTCCCAAGAGGCCAGATTGGATTCTAGATGTCCTTCTATTCCCATGTTTCAGTATTCTGTATATGGGTTTACTTCTTGTGTGGAAGGAACCTGACTCAGTTGAGTCAGTTCCTAAGAGGCCAGATTGGATTCTGGTTCCACCTGTCAGGAAGGATTTCTGGACTAACTGGGTGCCAATGGATGCCATGGTCATGGCAGCAGCCACCCAAAAGTAACCTGCTGAACAACGTTTATCTGTTTATTCCTCTAACAGGGAGTCTAGGGTGATGGACAGATTTGGGAAACGTGTTTGTGTCAGCAACCTTTGCTCTTAGGTCACTGACCTATTTGACAAGTTTAACTAGGCTACAAAGGGACTTGATCAAGGAACTTTCAAAATCTCTTTCAAGGACGGTTACTGCCGAGGCTCAATTGTCTGTGGCCTCTCAGTTGGCTACCCTCCAATACATTTCAAATTCATCCATGAGGCTTATCTCACATGCAGCTGAAGGTGGCTCTAGGGCAGCGGGTTCAGGCATATCCATTAGGGGCATGTCTGGATGTGCTTATGTGACTTTGCAGAGCCTTTCAAGTCCTTGTTCATCACTCCACCCTTTGGCAGTTCATTGTTTGGCCAAAAAGTGATGGACACACTCTCCAGGAGTGAAAAGGATGGAAAGACCCTCTTTGCAGTGGATGTTCATTTTTCAACCCCTCAAAGATCCTTTTCTAGGAATCAATAGGGTAGTCAGAAGATGTGGTTCAGAAAGCCCCAGGGTCCTTTCCAGGACACATGTGGAGATAGTTCCTCTAGGGACAGAGGGGGGACTTTAATGGAAGATGACACCCTCACCGTAGAGGAGGCCCACAAAAGCAGGAGTCCAGAGATTCTTTCTCTGACAGACCCTATCAGCACTCTTGAAAGGAAGTGATTGCTCACCTCTGTAGGCGATCATGGTTGACTATCGCTGCACAAGGAAACCTGGCTAGATATGACAAGAGACAGTTACATGCAGAGGATTATTTCCAGAGGTTATATAATTTCATTTTCTCTTCCTCCCCATCTGTATTAAAATTCCTGATGTTCTACCCAGTCCGAGGAAAGCAGCAGCACTAGAAATACAAAAGCTGCTAAAAAGAGTCATCCAAGAGGGTCATCAGACCTGATAGAATCTGGAACTTACTCAAGATTCTTTTTAGTGCCAAAGAAAACAGGAGACTGGAGACCAATTTTAGATCTCAGCTTTTTGAACAAGTCAGTTCAACATGCAAAGTTTCAGATTGTCATGGTTAAGTCCATTCTACCCTTCTTGGGCAAGGACGAATGGATACGCTCGGTAAACCAATAGATATGCTCGACAAAGATGAACAGACAAACCAGAAGGTTTTTAAACTTCTGGCTGGAATCCAGTCACTATCAATTCAGAGCACTGCCCTTTAGCCTCACCAAGGCCCCCAGGGTGTTCATCAGATACATGGCAGTGGTAGCAGTTTAGCTGAGACTGCAGGGATTCTGAGTGTTTTCGGATCTAGACAACTGTCTCATTACTGCCCTGACCAGGCATCTTCTAACAAGAGCAAGAGATCAAGTTCTTCAGATTTCTTCTCATTTAGGAATAACCATAAATTACGAGAAGTCTCAGTTACAACCATCTGAAATCTTGGAGTTCATAGGAGCAGTCTTCACACAATATCAATGATAGTCTTTACTCTTGAAAGAGAAGCTATCAGATTCCAGGTCATGAAAATAATTTACAGTACCAAGATTTCAGCTCACTTGATCCTTCAAGCCTTAGATCAATGCCAGCTGTCATAATTGTAGTTCCTCCAGTCAAATTTCATATGAGAATTCTTCAATGGATGCTAGAAACAGAGTGGTCGATTCTTCACCAGCGCATATCAGCACAAATAAAAATCACTCAGGCATTCAAGATATACCTCTGGTGGTGGATTCAGTCAGATCAGGTTCTACAGGGCCATCCTTTCATGCTTCCTCAACCCAAGGCTATAGTGACCATGGACCCTTCCCCAGATTGGGTGTGGGGGTGGCACTTCCTGGGGAATACAGTCCAAGACACTTAATCCCCCAAAGAGGCCAATTTTCACATCGGTGTCCTAGAGAGGAGAGTGGTGCTCTTAGGGTTGCAGGCCTTCCAGGATGATCTCCCTTTAAGAATGATTGCAAATCAAACAGACAATATGTTAGTAGTTTGGTACATCAACAAACAAGGAGGAACCAGATCTTAACCGTTATGTTAAGAAGCAGTCAGTGTGTGGCAATGGGCGATCTCATCCAACAGCTTTCTCATAGTAATGCATATTCCAGGGAAGTCAAATGTGATAGCTGATAAATTGAGCAGGCCCATTCTTCTACTTCACAAGTGGTCCCTCAACATGAAAGTGACCAAAATGATTTTCCATAAATGAGGCCAGCCTTGCTTCGATCTTTTTGTTTCTCCTCTAAACAATAAATGCAGCAGCTACTTTGCCCTAGTATGCTCTACTCCATGATTGCACCCCCCCGGGTCTACTTTATGCTAAACTACCAATTCCCCTAATTCCAAAATTCCTGCAGAAAGCTGCCAGGTTGAAGAACAAGGTCATCCTTATTGCACCTTACTGGCCTCGACAGATTTTTTTTTCACCTTTCTGTGGCCTCGTCTGCTTTACCAACCTGGGACTCTGGATCTGATTCCAGATCTGCAGTCTCACCCAGCAGGTATGATTCATCTGGATATCTCAAACCTCAAGCTGACAGTGTGGTTTCTCCAATTCCATTAATAGCTAGACAACCTATGCTCTCTTCCCCTGTCTGTCATATTCTTTTATCTTCCCATAAGCCTTCTACTACGCACATAAATGGAGAAGGTTTGTTTACTGGGCACAACAAACACACATTGACCCCTTATCTGCTCCTATAAATAGCATACATGAAGTTTTGGCATCAATTTTTAATGATGGAGCTAGCTTCTCCACAATTAAAGTTCAGTTAGCAGCAATCTCTAATTTTCATATTGGATTTGAGAATTCTTCTGTGGCCTCTTCTAAACTTTGTAAGGGATTTTTTTTATTACCTCAGGCCTTAATTCATTCTCCCTTTGAACCAGCAGATAAACGCGATCCTAAGTTCTTGACTTGGAAAACTGTTTTTCTAGTGACTATTACCTCTGCTTGAAGAATTTCAAAACTTCAAGCATTGTCCTCTAAACCTCCCTACTTGATCTTTCATAATGATAGGGTCATTTTACGTATCAACGCTTCTTTCCTTCCTAAGGTGGTGTCAGAATCTAATATCAATCAGTCCATTAATTTACCATTTTTTCTTTTCTAAATTTGAGAACAAAGGGGAAATGATGTTACATCTATTAGATGTTCACAGACAATTACATTTTTACTTACATAGAACAAAAGAAATTAGAAAGACAGATCAATTATTTGTGTCCTTTATAGATGCTAAATTAGGAAAACTAGTTGCAAAAGTAACTTTATCCAGATGGCTGATGGATTGCATATCATTCATCTACAAGTTTGGTCTAACCTTACCAAAACCTTTAAGAGCTCATTCATCTAGACCCACGGCAACTTCTCCAGTGTTTCTATCTAGGGCTTCCATAGATGACATATGCACAGCTACAACCTGGGCCTATCCTCATAACTTTATCACTCATTACAAACTGGATCTGGTCTCAAGGGGAAGAGCAGCCTTTGGCTCAGCTGTGCTCAAGAATATCCTTCCTTAGATTCCATCTGGGAATTTAAGTAGCTGGGGACTCTGTCCCAACAGTTGAGGATAGAATGAAAATTGACAACATCAGATAAAGAAGTTATGTACGTACCATAATGTTCCATCTGTGTTCTCCATTTTCATTCTTCCTGAGCTTTTCAACCACCAACCCCTAACCTTGTTCACAGTGGATTTCTGGAAGAACAAGATATTAAAAGAATGCCACTGTCCTTGATGTTGAGCTCCAGATATTTTATATATATATATATATATATATATATATATATATATATATATATATATGTGTGTTTTAGTATGCCCTATTTTATGTCAGCAAATAGGATCTGGGGTATGTTAGGGGTTGGTGTGTTATGGGGAAGGGAGCAGCAAGAGAGTTTTTTGGTTACCATGAGCTTTAGTAACAGCCAAGTCGGATCCAAGGCTTGGGTCTGAACCCAACGGTTGAGGAAGAGTGAAAATGGACAATACCGAAGGAATGTTGTGGTAAGTACATAACTTTTTTTTTTCATCACTGGGGCCAACCTTACTGTGATCTCTTTATATCCTACGTGAACAACAAATGCAGCAGTTACTTTGCCCTGATCCCTCCACAGGGACAGTCAGTAAGAGGTGCTCTAGTCCACAACTGGCCCCCATATCTCCTGTATGCATTTTCCTCATTGCTATTTATGAAGAAATTCATACAAAAATCTGTAATGTGAAAGGCAAGTGTGATCCTCATTGCTCCCTTCTGTCCCTAACAAATGTTCTGGTCCAACTGTGGCTGTTGTGTGTCATTATCCAAACCTATTAGCACACCTGTCTGGACTGCCTCCTCCGGACCAGAGATCCATGAAATGATCTGCTTGGTTCCTCCAGTTCTAACCTTAACCAGAGATGCCAGCCTCCTAACTTCCGTTGTTTAGATCATATCAGCTCCTTGAAAAACAATGCACTAAGAGGATCTACCATAGTAAACGGAAAAGATCTTCCATATGGGCTATGTCAAAGCATTTAGACCCCTTCTCTGCTCCTATTCTTTCCATATTAGAATTTTTGTTGCAACTTTTACACAGCAGAGTTCTAGTTATTCCACTATCAAAAGTGCAAATGGCTGCTATCTCAAGTTTCCACATAGCCTAAAATGACAACTGTATAGCTTCCTTAAGAGCTTCTACAGCCTTTTTAAATGAATGTATGACCACCTATCAGAGATCCAGTACTCCCCTGGGATATTACTACCATGTTGCAGTCATTAACTCAACCACCCTTTGAACCAGCAGCATCAGTTGATTTGACATTTCTCTCTTGGAAAACAATTTTTCTGGTGGCTATCATATCAGCCAGATGGACTTCAGAGATGCAAGTACTTTTCTGCAAACCTCTTTATCTGGTATTTCATAAGGACAGAGTTTCCTTGAGAACTATAGCATCCTTCCTAGCTGGCATCTGAGACTGATCTAAATCAGTCACTAAATATGCCAGTCTTTTTTCCCCAAAATCTCAAACAAAGGCGAATACATCTTATATATGCTGGATGTTCATTGTCAACTTAGCTTCTGTCTTCATAGGACCAAAAGATTCAGGAAGTCTGATCGTCGGTTGCCTTCTCAGCACCTAAATTAAGCAAAAGTTGTTAAGGTTACTCTTTCCAGATGGTTATCAGATTGCATTTCTTTTGTATATAATAAAAAGGGCTTGTCTCTACAATCTAAACCTAAGGCTCATTCCATAAGAGCAATGGCCACATCAACAGCCTTTTTAAGTAGACTACCTATTGTTGATATTGGTGTTGCAGCAACTTTGTCAATAGTTCACACTTTTGGATCTCACTACAAACTGGATGGACAGTCCAGGCCTCACTCTTCCTTTGGTTCCACCATCCTCAGGAACGTTCTTCCTTGGTACACCCAGGTGTAATAGCTTGGGAATCTGTCAAGTTGTTGAAACGGATGAAAATAGCAATAGATGCAAAAGGTAGATCCATGTCTGATTTTTGTCTTTTTCAACTGCCTTCTCTCCTGCCCCTTCTAAATTGACACAAATGGGCTTCTGATTACCTGGTAGTTTCCTGTACACCCTGTCTAAGTGCAGTCCTAATTGTTTGTTTTCCAATCCTTTATTTTACCTGTCTGGTAAGGGTTAACCTTGAATGAAGTTCTTGTGGTTTTATTTACTAGGGCAAACTTGATCTGAGGTACTTCAACAAAGGGGATTATAGGTAGGGGAGAGGTCAAAGCCCTAGAACTGAGAAGCTTCAGAGTTTGTGCCAAGGTTGGATCCGACAACCCCTGGTTGAACCAGACAAAAATCAGACAACATAGGTTTATCATTATTGTAAGTACATAACTTTTGTTTAAGCAGTAAATCTAGTAACAAGAGAGAAGACTATAGGTTTGTGGTCTGTAGTTCACCAGTAACAGGGAAATTGTGCTTTAGTAAAAATATCCAGGAGATCATTATGTGGCAGTGCAGCAATTAACGTACACAGATATGCTGAGGAGTGACTGTGAATGCACACCGAGGTACAGGAGTTAGTTTAGTACACCAGAACAACGATAATGAAAACAAAAATCATGAAACAAGTCCTTAGGTGTACAATATTTCTAGAGGAACACATGTCTATATGTAGATTTTAGAAGAGAGTGAAGTAAATCTGTGAGACTGCTCATCTTGTGATGAAGATTAGTGGCCAAAAATGAGTTACCCAAACTTACAGCAGGACATGTATCATGAATGTGAAGACAATTCTGAAATGCTGAGGTGACAGTGCTGGACAGGCAGTAACTGCAAGGAGGCAGTTATGCTACAACTAAATCTAAGGATTCCAGGAAAACTGTAAGGCTTGCCTATCCAGTACAGGAATGCAATTGTGCAGAAATCTCAGATGCACAAATATGAGTCTACTCCTGTGGTCTGGAATTCATGGATTTCTACATTTTGTCTTAAAATGTGAAATACTGCTTGGAACATTATTAGACAATCTGTCACCAAAAAAACAGGGATTCTAGATGCTCAAAAGTGCATTTTACATTTTTTTAAATAACCTTTTCACCCAGTGATGTCTTGAACAAAAAATCATAATGAAAGAAATTCAGTCTTACCCTTCAACTTTATTTTTTCCCGCATCTTTCCAACACACCCTAACTGACAAAGGCTGTACTGTAATAACTGTGGAGGACATAACTGAATTAAACTAGGGTCTGGGGGCCACTAGGCCTCCAGAGGCAATGAGTTTATAAATGTTCTGAAGTACATTTTAGAATTTTTTCCTAATCTTTTTTTCCACTGATGTCTTGTGCAAGATAAATTCAGTGTTATTTTTATTATTTATTTATGTATGCATGCATTTATTATCATTTATAATTTGATCTCATGGAAGAAGTAAGTTGTATCCAAGGCCTAATGTTCAAAGCAGACAAAATAGCAGTTGAAAAAGACAAATGCTTGTGAGGATGCATAAATCTTACCTGAGCATAGTGTCTACCTCCCTAAAACCTCAAAAAAGTAATAATCTTTTGTGCATCACTATGGTGCTAGATTGGGATGAAAATGAAGGCACAAATGGCCACAGTTATATGTATTTCAAGTTGATGCTGACAGACATGCTTCCTCTCCCCAACCCCCAAAAGACATTCACTGTCCGTGTATCCATCTGATCTCAGACTGGGACAAAACTGAAAAAAACAAATAGAACATTTGTCTTTCGGCTTTTCCTGGTTAGGGGCCGCCACAGCGGAACTCCGGTCCGCTAATGATTGGCAGTAGATTTTTGACGAATGCTGAGGTGCCAGTTCAATGTTCAACCTTCAACAAAGGCACGCTCATTTACGCATGTCTTTTGAACACCCACCCAACCGCGGGGCGGACATGCAGACTCCACACAGAAGGCACTCCCCACACTCTAGCCGAGAATTGAACGGGAGAACCTCTTGCTGTGAGGCAACAATGCTACTGCTGCACCAATTTCTATTAATTGCTGTTAGACATATATAAACAGTATACCTTTTTACCCTTCCCCAAAAGGTAGTCACCTATGTACATATGTTTGATTGTGATAAAAGTAAAAAAAAAAAAAAAAAAAAAAAAGTAATGATCACAGTAATGTTTCCATATTGTTACACCTAAACACTGCTCCTATGCAAGCCAGAGTGACCTTCCATACATACATCTAAACTTTGTGGGGAAAGTTAAAGAAAGAGTGAGAACACTGCTGCAGCCTAAAAACAAGCTGTGATGACCTATGGACACCTCTGAGGTTTGGGAGTAAAACTGAATAAAATTAAAGAAATAATGGCATCATACACAATCCTCCACATCAGCTACAATGATCTTCTGTCACACATTTGAGCAGGACCAGTTTTAGACTAAGTGGGATGCAGGGCAAAGGCCACTACTAAGCTCATGTCAAAATCCAGCTTTAGGATTTGGATCCACTAGCCCCCCCCCCCCCCCCAGAAGGATGACTTCTTAACTTTTTAAATACTATCAAGAAGGATTATATAAGTTATATGTTATATATGTATCAGGCATTTTTTTGTGTCCATAGATAAAAATCAGTCTTATCAATTGATGTGAGAGTGTTCAATCTCGCCATTTGTTCTTACACACAGGTTTGGAGCCGATCCTCGGCTCCGAGTCGGCCGCATATCAAAGCTTTGCATCTTAGAGAAGCTCGAGACCAGGCTATATCCCACAATCCTCCCTGCCATTACTCAGATCTAGTTTTCCGCTGCAACGGATCACATCGAAAGAGAGCTCGGACCAGAGAAAATGTTGTTGTTCAGATAAGATAGTTATATATTTTTACTTAAAAAGTTCTTATAGTTATTGGGAATTTAGTTTTTGATCATACTATAGTGTGTGTGTGTGTGTGTGTGTGTGTATTGTAGTTAGTCCTGTCATTTTTTCATAGGTTTCCCTTTGGGGCCTACCTCTTCTATCACTTATAGCAATATATATATATTTTTTTTCTTTTACATATAGCTAGTGTTTAAACTTTTTCACAGTAAAAGTGTCTTACTGCTGATTATGTCTGAAAAAGCCAAATCCGGTTTTAAAAGGTGTCAGTGTGGGCAGAAAATGTCCATCACTGACAACCACACTTCCTGCGTCTACTGTCTTGGCCCCCTCCACTTGCAAGAGGATTGCTCCATATGCCATTCCTTCAGTGGGAGGGTCATGACAGATAGACGCAGGAAACGTATAGATAGGGGACTTCTTACGCCTGCTTTCCAGGAGGCTTTGGACAAGTCAGACCAGGCTTCTAAGTCCTCGAAGGGGTCGAAGATGTCGGAGCCCATGTCATCGGCTCAGAGTTCATCTTTGAAAGTTCGTTCGCCGGTTCCACAGACTTCGGGGCCGAGCGTCGAACGTTTATCTTTCACTGAGCCCCAGGTCTTGGAACCGGTGTCGGAGCTACCGCCACCTTCCATTCTTCGGTCGGTGCCATCTTCGGCCCTTTCGACCCGATCTTCCAGACCGTTATCTGATACAGATGTGGATCGTGTCGTGCAGAAACGTATGGAGAACATGGCCCTTTCCAAGTTGATTGCAGTTTCCTCCCAATTGGTGTCGAAACTAGAAGGCCTCCCTTTATCTCCAACAGGTCCTCCTTCGAGACCCATCCAGTCTTCGGAGCCGGGAGAGGATGAGCCGATGATAGTGGAGCCCTCGGTGCCGAAACCGTCCATTGCACGATCGACACCATTGACCTCGACTCCTTCGGAACCTATAGGTGAGTCGCAGAGTTGACAATCTCTCCTTGGTTCCGGGATCGAGAGTTGTACCGACCTTTCGGTGCCGACTCTCCCTCTCGGGGCCTCGGCGCAGATTGGCTCAGCTCCGTCCTCGGGGTCGAGGCCCACGGGCCCCGTGTCTGGGATTCTTCCATGTTCTTCGGAACTGGGGGAGTCCTCGACCCGTGGTTCAGGGGTTTTTGACCTTATGAGGAAGGTTTTGTCTACACAGACAACCAATTCATCGGAGGCGTCTTCTCCCTCCCCTAAGGAGCCGCTTCCTGTTTCTGTTCCCACGACACATCCAAAGCGTAGAGCACCATTGCCTCATCCACCCCCAGAGGGTGCCCCCTGTTCCTCGGAGGCCTCACCGGAAGCCCCCTCTGATGAGGTTCCGAGGAAAAGACTGTGCAAGAGGAGGCACTTGGATTCCCCGCAGGAATCTCTAACATCTGACACTGACTTGGATGAGGCAGAGGGTTCCCCAAAATCCCCCTCTGAGGATGTCTCATTTGCAGACATCTTGGAGATTTTAAAACAGAGGGGTGATTGGCAGTCCCTAGCCCCCACTGAGGACGAGTCTGTGTTGCTGAAGGCTTTTGGTGCTCAACCTTCTACCTCCTGGGTTACTCCGCCCTTCGATGAATTAATGGATTTAATTGCTCGAAGGGCGTGGGAGACACCGGACACAGTGGAACCGGTCCCCCGAAAACCAAGCAAGTTTATCACCGCTCCCCAGGACAAGACTTCTCACCAAAGGAGTCCCGGTTGACGCTATGGTGGTGGCTGCAGCCACTAAAAAGGAGATGTCTGAGTCTTCCTCTTCTGTTCATCCTCCTAATAAGGATTCTAGGACTATGGACAGATATGGAAAGTGCGTTTTTAGTTCAGCGACTTTTTCCATGTGTTCGCTAAACTATTTGACACACTTTACACGTCTACAGAGGGATCTCATCAAGGAGCTGAGAGATACCCTCCAGGGTAACTCAGATGCTGCTGTTTCAGATAAGGTAACAGCACAGCTTAACACCCTTACCTCCATAGTGAACTCGTCCATGAGGCTCATCTCGTATGTGGCTGAAGGGTCAAGTAGAGCCGCAGCTTCAGCGATTGCTCTACGAAGACAATCCTGGATGTGGCTGTGCTCATTTGCGGAAGCCTTCAAGTCTTCCTTTGCCAACACCCCCTTTGATGGTGCCACTCTTTTTGGGCCCAAAGTGAAAGAGACACTAACTCGGTGTGAGCAAGAAGGAAAGACTCTGTCTGCTGTCGGAGTCCGTTTTTCTGCTCCATGTAGACCGTACCCCAAAGGGCAACGAGGCGGAAAAAAGTGGTTCCGTAAAACTCAGGGATCTTTCCAGGCCACACAGAGTGACCCCCCCCCCAGAGGCAGAGGGGGGGGGCAGAAATGGAAGACGTCGCCCCGGCGGCAGAGGGGGTCCGCAGAACCAAGGCAACAGGGATCCTATCCCTGGTAAGCCTTTCCAGCACTCCTGAATGGGGGCCCGACTGTCCTGCTCTGGAGGCAGTCGGGGGTCGCTTGGCTTTATACCCACAGGCCTGGCTAACTCTCACCTCTGACTCCTGGGTAAAAAGCATTGTAACCAGAGGATACAAAATCCCCTTCATGTCAACTCCACCCCAACAAAGAAGGTTTCTGGATGTGCCACCCCATCTGCGAGGCCCAGCAGCAATAGAAATTTCAAAGCTGCTCGAAAAAAGAGTCATTCAGCCAGTCCCGGTGGACTAAAAAGGATCCGGAACTTACTCAAGGTTCTTTTTGGTTCCAAAAAAGACAGGGGACTGGAGACCCATTTTGGATCTCAGCAATCTCAATACCTTCGTGAAGAAGGAAAAGTTCCGGATGGTCACGCTTCAATCGATCCTTCCATTTTTGCAGAAGGACGATTGGATGTGCTCGATAGATCTCAAGGACGTGTACTACCACATCAAGATGGCCAGACCATCCAGAGATCACCTGCACTTCCGGCTGGGAGCCAGTCACTTTCAATTTCGAGCCCTGTTCTTTGGGCTCACCTCAGCCCCCAGGGTATTCACCAAATGCATGGCAGTGGTAGCGTCTCACTTGAGATGTCTAGGATTCCGGGTGTTTCCCTATCTGGATGACTGGCTCCTCACCGCCACCACCGAGCGTCGCCTCATACAAGCCAGAGACTATACAGTCAACCTTTGTTCCCACCTAGGGATTTCCATAAACTTCAAAAAATCTGCCTTACTGCCCTCACAGCATATTTCATTCATCGGAGCAGACCTAGATACGCGCTTTAACACTGGTAAAGCTCCCTCCAATAAGGGCTTCATCCCTCAAGGAACAGGTTCTTCTTCTACTGCAAAGCAGGAAAGCCCCAGCCAAACTAGTGTTGAAGGTTTTGGGACTCATGGCAGCGTCCCCAATTGCAGTTCCTATGGGGAGATTGCACATGAGGCTCCTCCAATGGCTGCTGTTCATGCAGTGGTCATTCCAGCAGTTACCCCTAACGCACGAGATTCTGATAACAGATTCTTGCAAGCGAGACCTCTCATGGTGGGTGTACAGTCAGGATCTCACTATGGGTCGTCCATTTGTTCTACCGAACCCGATGGCCACGATAACCACGGACGCTTCCCTGATAGGATGGGGGGGACTATTTCAGGGAAGAACAGTCCAAGGGGAATGGTCCAAAATGGAGTACAACCTGCACATAAATGTTCTGGAAATGAGGGCGGTGTTCTTGGCGTTGCAACACTTTCAAACCCTCCTACCTCTAGGAACAGTAGCAGTTCAGACAGACAGCATGTCTGTAGTCTGGTACATAAACAAACAAGGGGGAACCAGATCTTACCCATTATGCAGAGAGGCCATGAGAATTTGGCAATGGGCAGAGTCCACGGGTCGCTTTCTGATAGCAACGCACATCCCGGGGTCATCCAACATCATTGCGGACAGTTTGAGCAGAGCCATCCTGTTACCTCACGAGTGGCCCTCAAGCTACAGGTGGCGGAAAGAATTTTCCGCAGATGGGGCCAGCCTTGCTGCGATCTATTTGCCTCCCCGATGAATACCAAATGCAGAAGCTATTTTGCCCTTCTACCCCCTCCAGGGGATGTCCCCAGGGATGCACTGATACATGATTGGCCCCTGGGTCTCCTATATGCATTTTCACCTACCCCCTTGATTCCCAAATTTCTTCAGAAAGCCATGAACCTGGAAAGGACAATTATACTCATAGCCCCATTCTGGCATCGACAGATATGGTTCCCCTTTCTTCGAGCCCATCAAACAGAGGAACCGTGGATCCTGGACCCAGTACCAGATCTACTGACACATTAGTCAGGAGTTCCTCACCCGTCTCTTCTATCCCTCAAACTAGCAGCTTAGCTGCTCCACTTCCCCGCCTAGCCAGGTCTGATCTACTTTCTCCGGCAGTTCAACGCATTTTGGTTGCCTCTCATAAGGCTTCGACTACAAAACTCTACAGGAGTAAATGGAAATGCTTTGTGTACTGGGCATCTAGCCAACACTTGGACCCCCTGGTAGCTCCTTTACATAAAGTTCTAGAATTTCTATCCATCCTTTTTCACAAAGGAGCCTCTACTTCCACACTAAGAGTACAGTTGGCCATATCCAACTTCCATGTTGGTGAGGACGGTTCTTCTATTATGTCCCACAGGCTTTGTAAGGCTTTTATGAAAGGTTCCTTTCATCTTCGACCGCCCGTCAGAGACCCTTTATTCCCATGGAATTTAAATTTGTTATTGTCGCAACTAATGTTGCCACCCTTCGAACCAGCCTCTTCTTGCCTCCTGAAGTTTTTGTCGTGGAAGACTCTTTTTCTTGTAGCGGTTACTTCAGCTCAAAGAGTTTCAGAGCTGCAAGCACTATCAGTCAAACCACCTTACTTAATTTTCCACCCAGATAGAGTTTCCTTGCGAACAAACCCGTCTTTCCTTCCTAAGGTATGTTCTGTCATAAATATTAATCAGTCCATTGAACTCCCTACCTTTTTCAAAAACCATGCCAGCAAGTTGGAATATATGCTGCACAAGTTAGATGTCCACAGACAGCTAAGATTTTATTTGGACAGGACTAAAGATTACAGAAAAACAGATCAACTTTTTGTCGCATTTGCAGACAATAAAAAGGGCATGGCAGTTACAAAACGTACACTTTCTAAATGGCTTACTGATTGTATAGCTTTTGTATATTCCAAGTCGAATCAGGCCTTGCCCACCAAACCTAAGGGCCATTCTACTAGATCCGTTTCCACTTCCTTGGCTCATGCAGCTCACCTGCCTTTGGACACGATTTGTGCAGCAGCCACGTGGTCTAAACCACATACTTTCATCGCTCATTATAGAGTTGACAAAGCCTCCAAAGACAGGACATCTTTTGGTTCCACTGTGCTTAGGAACGTTCTTCCATGAGTCACTCGGGGTGACGGAACTAGGGGCCTTCCGTGTGTAAGAACAAACGGCGAGATTGAACACTCTCACATAAAGAAGTTATGTTCTTACCATAACGTTCCATGTGGAGTGTTCATCTCGCCTTTGTTCTTACATTCCCTCCCTTCCCTCCCTCACGTGTTGGGAAGAACGAGTAGGACTAGAGTCTGGTCCAGATGCCTTGACCTCTTCCGGGTATATTGTCTCTTACCTCATGGGGTATATTTCGCTACCCTTTAGTGAATTTGTCAGTGAGATAGTGTCTCTGATTTTTTGTGGCTGTGTGTAGCCTTAGCACCTGAGGTTTATGGTTGGTCTGGTTTGCTTGCAAACTAGATCTGAGTAATGGCAGGGAGGATTGTGGGATATAGCCTGGTCTCGAGCTTCTCTAAGATGCAAAGCTTTGCTATGCGGCCGACTTGGAGTCGAGGATCGGCTCCGAACTCATGTGTAAGAACAAAGGCGAGATGAACACTCCACATGGAACGTTATGGTAAGAACATAACTTCTTTTTTACGCACATACACACACTCTCACAAATGCAACACACACACACACACACACACACACACACACACACACACACACACACACACACACACACACACACACACACACACACACACACACACACACACACACAGATTTTTCTTGCACATATTAACACTGCCTGTGGTTAGCCTGCCAAATCACAAGATGCAAAGACACACACACACACACACACACACACACACACACACACACACACACACACACACACACACACACACTGGCCAGTTGACTACATGCCAATAGGAAGAATGTGAGTTTACATATAACAGTCTTTGGGATGGTGAAGGACATCATAGCACATTGATAAACCCATATAATGACAGAGAGGGCATGTGGACTCCACATAGAAGCAGACACAGACAAGACTCAACTAGAAGAACTCCAAAAAGAAGAGACTTTAAAGAAGAACTCAACCAGAGCCAATCAGTGTGAAACTGCATTGGTACTCACTGCACCATTGTGCCTATGAGCAATTGCTTTCACACACAATCCTGCTCCTGGAAAACAATCAAAGATGGCCACTAATTGTGTGCAGTGCAGACATTTGTGGTAGAATGTGAAATAAATTATGACTGTGTTACTTTTAAATACTCTGAAACACTCACATAATCATAAGCCTTAGCAATACTAATTTTACACTGATTTCAGCAAATACAATACATGGTGTGACACTGCTTCTCCCATACCAGATAAGTTACTGTTATCTAGCAGTGATCAAACAACAGCAGGAGGTAAGCCACTTTTATATACACACAGCCTCCATACCCATCAATTACAGCCACTTTTCTGACCATGTACATCTCAGATTTATTTATTTATTTTGTTTGTTTACCAGGTAATGTCCTACAGGGTATGAGGCCCATTTTCAGCAGAAGCCTGGGGAGAAAAGCTCCGTACATACAAATAGACAATATTAAACAAACAAATTGAACATGTAATGTTAAGTTGTCAATCTCGCCTTCATTCTTGCTGGATGGGTTCGGAGCCGAACCTCGGCTCCGACTCGGCCTATTACTAAAGCTCGAGAGCTACTTTTACTGGCTCAAGGCTATCCTATGTCCCATAATGCTAGGTGTGATATACCCAGATCTCGTTTGTCGCTTCAGCTACGAGATTGCGTCTTTTTGCCGGCTCAGGTTGTATTAATATTTTTTCTTGGGTTTAGTTGCTGACCCCTTTAAGGCGTCCTTCACTAACACCCCCTTTGATGGTTCTGCCTTGTTTGGACCTCAAGTGAAGGATACATTGACCAGGTGCGAGCAGGAAGGCAAGACTCTCTCTGCCGTAGGAGTCCATTTTTCTACCCCTTCTAGACCATACCCTAAGGGTCAGAAAGGTGGGAAAATGTGGTTCCGCAAACCTCAGGGAGTACTGCCTGACGCACGTGGTGAGCTTCCCTCTAGAGGCAGAGGAGGGAACAATAATAGACGCCGCCCGAGGGGCAGGGGGGGTCCGCAGAATCAGGGTAGCAGAGAATCCTTCTCTGACAAACCCTTCCAGCACCCCTGAGGAGCTGCCCGACTGTCCACCTTCGAAGGCAGTCGGGGGAAGACTATCACTGTACCCAGAAGCCTGGCATTCCCTCACACAAGACAGTTGGGTACGGTCGATCATATCAGAGGGTAACAAAATCCCCTTTATTCATACCCCTCAACCGCCAAAAGGGTCCCTTCCAGACGTTCCACCCGGTCTAAGGGATCAAGCAGCATTAGAAATTTCAAAGCTGCTAGAAAAAAGAGCCATCCAACCAGTCCCAGCAGACCAACAAGGATCCGGAGTCTACTCCAAGTTCTTTTTGGTACCAAAAAGAACTTGGAGTAGACTCCGGATCCTTGTTGGTACCAAAGACAGGGGACTGGAGACCTATTTTGGATCTCAGCAGGCTGAACAAGTCTGTTCAAGGAATGAAATTCCAGATGGTCACTCTTCAGTCCATTCTACCCTTCCTGGGTCAGGACAATTGGATGTGCTCTATAGACCTTCAGGATGCGTACTATCATATCAAAATGAACAGGCGCTCCAGGAGGTTTCTCTGCTTCTGGATGGGAGCCAGTCACTACCAATTCAGAGCCCTGCCCTTTGGCCTCACCACAGCCCCCAGGGTGTTTACCAAATGCATTGCAGTGGTTGCGGCTCACTTGAGACGAAAAGGATTCCAGGTGTTTCCATACTTAGACGACTGGCTCCTTACTGCCACCACCAAGTGTCAGCTACTCCATTCCAGAAATTATACCCTCCAAATTTGCAATGAGCTAGGTATCTCTATAAACTCTGAAAAGTCTGCCTTGTCGCCTTGTCAGTCTATTACCTTCATAGGCGCTGTTTTAAACACTGTCGAACTGTCCGCAAAACTGCCTGTACAAAGGGTTTCAGACATTCGAGGTCATGTTCAAATCCTACTACAAGTGAGCAGAGTCCAGGCCAGATTCGTACTAAAAACCCTAGGTCTCATGGCAGCAGCTATCACATTACTTCCCCTAGCTCGTTTTCACATGCGGATCCTGCAATGGATGCTGTTTTCCACGTGGTCCTTTCAACAGCTTCCAATGTCACACAGCATTCTAATCACTCAGTCATGCAAAAGACACCTTTCGTGGTGGATGGTCTCCCCTCACGTTCTTCACAGCAGACCCTTTGTCCTTCCTCCTCCCATGGCTACTGTGACAACGGATGCCTCCCTGATTGGATGGGGGGGCATTTTCAGGGCAGGACAGTCCAGGGCACATGGCAGCCTTTCAAAAGCCACCCGCATATAAATGTCCTGGAAATGAGAGCGGTACTTTTAGCGTTGCAGGCCCTTCAAGACTCTCTACCCACCGGGACTATTGCAGTTTAGACAGACAATATGTCTGTAGTATGGTACATCAACAAGCAGGGTGGAACAAGGTCCTACCCCCTGTGTCGAGAAGCACTCAGACTGTGGCAGTGGGCGATCTCTTCTCAACAGTTTCTGGTAGCAATGCATATCCCCGGGAAGTCCAACGTCATAGCGGACAGGCTGAGCAGAGCCATTCTCATGCCCCACGAGTGGTCTCTGAACCAGCTAGTAGCGGAAAAAATCTTTAGGAGGTGGGGTCAGCCTTGCTGTGATCTTTTTGCTACCCCTCAAAACAGCAAGTGCCCAGACTTCTTCACCCTCTTCCCTCTCCCAGGTCTTCCCCCAGAGACGCTCTAGTCCACGATTGGCTCCGAGGTCTTCTGTATGCCTTTCCCCCTTTTCCATTAATTACTCAGCTAATCCAGAAAGCAGCTGTTTTGAGATCCAGAATGATCCTTGTTGCCCCTTACTGGCCTCGACAAATTTGGTTTCCGTTCCTGCAACGTCATCTACTAGACCAACCCTGGCATCTGGACCCAGCGCCAGATCTTCTGACACATCAGTCGGGTGGGCTGCATCAATCTCTCCAATCTCTCAACCTCACAGCTTGGTTGCTCCACTTCCAACCCTAGCCAGGCTTCCCTCAATCTCTCATTCAGTTTGTGACATCATCCTCGCTTCGCACAAGTCTACCACCAGAAAGACTTATGCTAGCAAATGGAAGCGTTTATCTGTTTGGGCAAGGGAAAAACATGTTGACCCTTTTACAGCCCCTGTCCATACAGTCTTAGACTTTTTGGCAGAACTTTTTCAAATGGGATCTTCTTCGGCCACCATCAGAGTTCAGTTGGCAGCCATTGCGAATTTTCACATTGGTTTGTCAGAGACCAGCATTATGTCACACAAACTTTGTAAAGCCTTTCTAAAAGGAACCCTCTTACTTAGGCCCCCGGTAAAAGATACTCCCCCACCATGGGACCTAAATTTGGTGCTGTCGTCTTTAATTCTCCCTCCCTTTGAACCTGCGACTTTCTGTTCATTAAAGTTGCTCTCTTGGAAAACTTTGTTTTTAGTAGCCATCACTTCAGCGAGAAGGGTATCAAAGCTTCAAGCCCTTTGTGTTCGCCCTCCTTACCTTGCTTTTCATAAAGATAGAGTGCCACTTAGGACTAATCCGTCCTTTTTACCCAAAGTACTCTCTGAAAAAAATCTGAATCAGACCATCGATCTTCCTGTTTTCTTCCCACTCTATACCAATAGGTCTGAACGGAAGTTACATTGTTTAGACGTTCACCATCAGTTACGCTTCTACCTGGATAGAACCAAGCAGATGAGGAAATCAGAACTGCTCTTCCTGTCTTATGCGGAAGGGAAACAAGGCCTACCAGTTTCCAAAGTAACCTTGTCCAGGTGGTTGACCTCTGTTATCACGTTGATTTACCAATTGAGGCACAAAGAGCTCCCTATTAAGCCCAGAACTCATTCAACTAGAGCATTAGCTTCTTCAGTAGCCTTTCAGGCAAGATTGCCAATGGATTCCATTTGTGCAGCGGCCACATGGGCCTCTCCTCATACCTTCATTTCTCATTACAAGCTGGACATGGCCTCTAGAAGTAGGGCTGATTTTGATTCCACTGTACTCAAGAGTTTGTTCCATTGAGCCACCCAGGACTAAGGTGCTAGGGACGCTGTCCCATCCAGCAAGAATGAAGGCGAGATTGACAACTTAACATTGAGAAGTTATGTACTTACCATAACGTTCCATGTTAGTTGTCTTCTTCTCGCCTTCTTTCTTGCCTCCCACCCCCATCCCCCTAGCCTGGCAAGACCGAGAGTATCTTCTGGGATGTGTTATCATCAGAGTTATCTCCTTAGCTACCTCTTTCCCTTTCTTGGTAACTCTTATAAGAGTTTTTTATACCTAGATGTATAGAGGTAGAAAAATATATATATATATATTCTCTGTCATGGTGGGGACATGTATGTCCATAGTGTTAGCTATCAAATGAGATCTGGGTATATCATGCCTAGCATTATGGGACATAGGATAGCCTCGAGCCAGTAAAAATAGCTCTCGAGCTTTAGCATCCAGCAAGAAAGAAGGTGAGAAGAAGACAACTACCATGGAACGTTATGGTAAGTACATAACTTCTCATTAATCAACAATGTACAAAGCAAGTCAGTAAAGAAATTAGTTATCTAACAATAATTAGCAAATAATTAACAAATTTAACAAAGAATGGCACAGTTAGTGATAAAAACTGGCCGCATGAGTTAATAGTGAGAACAGTGTGATACAGTAAATCGCAAGATAGAGAAATGCAGTCTATATAACAGTTAAAGACAAAGCAGTATATGTGTATACATTGCTAACTGAAACTGATTGTAGAATCAAGATAGCCTTCAGCAGTTAATAGCTGTAGCTGTGAGAATGTGCTAATTTACAGTAATGTAAGGGAGTAGTAGATAGCTTAACCAGGAGCCTGGCAGGAGAACAGCCAGTGTTTTGCTAGATGTTCCTTAAGGAGGTTTTTAAACACATGAATGCAGGGTTTTTTAGCCATAGGTTGAGGAAGAGTGTTCCACAGTTTGGCAATTTTATGAGAAAAAAGGACAATGCCCTGTGTGTTGTGGGCTTGGGTCTGATGTCTGAGTGTGGCAAAATAAATAAATAGACAACAATAAATAAATAACAATAGGATTACCAGAAAATCAAAAAATTAAATATGAGGGACAGGTCAAGCATGAGGCAAAATCAGAGCGAGTACAGCTAGCTAGTCAACTGAAATCTTGAAAATATGCTATGCTGATAGCACAGCTTCCTCTACACACCACAGATGTTCCTTACGCTTTCTAATTTGTTGATTTCTTCATCTCTCCTTGCCATTATCTACCTTATTCATTGTCAAGGTGGAGCATGGGTGGGAAGAAGCAGGAAGCCAACAAACAGAATGGTCAAATTTACAGCACTTCTCCCCTGGGGTGATGGAACTGCTTAATTATTGAGCAGGTGCAGTTTTCCACTATTTGCTCATTTTATTTCTTTAAGAAAATAAATAAAGTGTGGAAAAGAACCCATAGCAGAACAAAGCCCTAGGTAGCCACCCAGTTTATCCATGTGTATGGCCTGCCATGCTCTGCTGTAGGTAGGGGGACATTGTCAAGGGCAGACTATCCAGCATGTATAGTTAAAGTCAATTTTCTGCCTGCACTGTAACATTCTAGAGATGAGGATAGTCCTTCTCACACGGCAGGCTTTTCAGGGTTCCTTGCTTCAAGGATGTTCTTCGTCTTCCCTTGCTGCAGTCCTGACTATTGGGTATAGTCCGCGTCCCAGTCGGCCCGAATACCAGAGTATAAGGCTGACGTCGGTCATGGCGCCTTAGACTGACGTCAGGGTACTACATGACCGGCGTCATTTCCTTAGTCTTTTGCGCATGGTCCGATGCAGAAGCAATTTTGCGAGTGCAGGTTGGCGTTCTGAGATTTTCCGAAACCGGAGTTTCAGACCGAGTACAGAGGCCTAGGGTGGAACAGGAGTTTGATAGTTTTGAACAGTGTTCACAGGCTTCAGAGTCTTCTGTGGAAGACTTGCAAGAGTTTCCTGCTTATTCTGATTCTGATGTGGATGATTCCACTCCTTCAGCTTCTCCTCCTGAGGATTTTTCATTTTCAGAGACTCTTCACTCCATGAGGGAGCACTTTAAATGGGAAGGCCAAGATTACTCTGACTCCAGAAAAGGCTTAGGAATTCTTGTTTTGCCTCAGCATAGGCCCTTAGCTATTCCTCCTGTGTTGAATGTGGTGGAGGATGTTTTTGCAGAGGCTTCTCTGAACCCTGATTCCTTGCCTCCTGCTCCTGTTAAGCCTGATAGGTATTATAGGGTGCCCGAAGCTCATAAGTATTTGTTTAGGAGTCCCAGGGCGGACCCAGAAACTGTTTCTCAGGGGCCTAAAGGTGTTAAAGCTTCTGTTGTTAAAAATCCTGTACCCTCTGATAAAGAGGCAAGGGCTTTGGATAGGTGGGGTAAGAAAGTATACTTCTTCCACTCTAGCCATGAGGGTTGCATTGTCAATTTCATATGCTGTAATATCAGAATTATCTCCTTTCACAATTGAATTCTAAGGTGGATGCTTTGGCGGAAGGTATTGAGTGTAGAGAATTGCTGGATTTGGTTCATGTGTCTGAACAAGTGGGTAAGCATTCTTTGCAGTGTGGTTTTGATGCTGTTCAGGCCTCCTCGAGGGTGGCTGCTACTAGTTCTGTTCTTCGCAGACATGCATGGTTGAAGGATCAGAATTTAGCTGAGCATGTTAAGACCAGGATTTTGGATGCTCCTTTACAGTCTGATGTGTTGTTTGGACCGCCTGTGGAAGCAGTTTTAAAGAAAATGGAGGACAAAGCTAAGTCTATGCAGACTGTTAAAGATTTTTGCAGGTGCAGCCTCAAGTTTAGTAGAAATTGGCCTGCTAAGGGGTGGACATATCCTGCTTATGGTTCCCAGTCTAGGGGTAGATCTAGACGTGGTAGGGGCAGGGCTCAAGGTCGTTTAGGCCTAGATCAGACAGTTCACCTGCTCAGACTTCTGGTGAGGGCAGGGGTCAGTCCTTTAGTAAGCAGAACCAATGACCTGCCTTTTCAGCTGCCAGTGGACTCTCGTCTGGCAGCTCCTTTGGGAGGAAGATTGTCTCTTTTCAAAGAAAATTGGGATTTAATCACTCAAGACAGATGGGTGCTGGATATCATTCATCACGGGTACAGATTTTATTTCCACACAATGCCCCTTTCAAAGGCATGCCAGATGTTCCTCCTCCACAAAGAAAAGAGGCTCTCAAGCAAGTTTCTCAGTTACTCCAGATAGGGGCTATTCAGCCAGTCCCTGTGTCAGAAAGGGGCTTGGATTTTATTCTCGCCTGTTCCTAGTACCAAAGAAGGGGAACACGTGGAGACCAATTTTGGATTTATCTATCCTCAACACTTATCTGGACTTTCCCAAGTTCAAGATGTTGGCGTTACAGCAACTGTTACCTCTGCTGGGCAAGGATCACTGGATGGTAACTTTGGATCTCAAGGAAGCTTACCTTAATGTGCCCATAAGGCTAAGTTGCAGAAACTATCTGCGTTTTCGAACTTTATATTTTCATTATTAGTTCTCTACATTGCCTTTTGACTTATCTACTGCGAGTATTCACAAAGGTTCTGGCTCCAGTGATAGCTTACTTCAGGCTTCAAGGCATTCAAATTTATCCTTACTTGGACGACTGCCTGATTCTGGCTCAAGAAAAGAACACCTTCTACAGCATCTGGAATATGTCATAGCAGTGCTAAGATGCCTAGGGTATTCTGTGAGCGAAATAAAGTCCAGTCTAGTACCCTCTCAAGACATGTGCTTTCTGGGCGTGAGACTGAATACAGCAGCCCAGATGGCCTTTTAACCCCGGACAAACAAAAGAGTCTTTCACTTTACTTCCATCAACTATCTCATCAGTCCGTGCTGACTGCAAGGACAGTCCTTCAAGCATTAGGGTTCATGGCATCTTGTATTCTGGTGCTTCCCAATGCCAAACTGCATATGAGGAAGCTGCAATGGTATCTCAAAATGTATGGACACAGCACTGCCAAGATTTGGACACTGTCATTCAAATAATACCTTGCCTTCAAAAGGAATTCTTGTGGTGGGCTCAGGAATGTCACCTAAACAAGGGACTCTCTGTGACCCGGCCAGAGGGCGAGTCAGATTTAACGACAGATGCCTCGGACACTGCTTGGGAGCTCATCTAAATGGAAAGTGGATACAAGACAAGTGGCCTGCCAGACTACAGCATCTACATATCAACATGAAGGAGATGTTAGCAGTCCAATTTGCATTGATGGCGTTCAAGGAGTTACTTCTTCCAGGGCAGGTGTTGATTCTGACAGACAACACAACTGTCATGTGGTACATCAACAAGCATGGGGAACACATTCTTATCCTCTATGCAGGCAGGCAATGATTTTATGGGAGACTGCGTTAAGCCTGCAACTGACTCTTCAGGCACGGTTTCTGCCAGGAGCACAGAACTCCCTAGCAGATGTATTAAGCAGACAAATCATGGATCCCCACGAGTGGAAACTGGATCTTCATGTATTTCAGAAATTGACAGTGTCATGGGGAACTCCAGACATAGATCTGTTCGCTTCTCCACTAAACCACCAGCTGCCAAAGTATTGCACAAAGGTTTCATCACACAGCTTGGAAAGTGGATGCTCTGTCTTTCAGTTGGAAAAACCTTCATGTCTATGCTTTTCCACCTCTACCTCTTCTTCCAAAGGTATTGCTAAAGGTCAGACAGGACAGGCCAAGGATGATTTTGATAGCTCCAGATTGGCCTCGGCAACACTGGTACCCACTTCTAAGGAGTCTTGTAAAGAAGCCTCCATGGCCTTTACCTCTGATTCCTCATCTGTTATCTCAGAAGGACGGTCATCTGCTCAATGTCAAGCTTCAATCTCTCCATCTCACAGCTTGGCATATTCTGTGTTGAAACATGGAAGGTCTCAGCTTCCTCAACAAGTTCTAAATGTGATTATGGAAGCTAGAAGGCCTAGTACTAGGAAGAAAAATGGAAGAGATTTTTATTTTGGTGTACAGCAAAGAATTTGGAAATTTCAGAGCCTAATTTGAGTGTGGCTCTTCAATATCTTACTGAGTTATTGGACAAAGGTTTGTCTTTCTCTTCCATAAAGATTCATGCTGCAGCAATTTCAGCTCACTATGATTGTGACCCACCTTTGTTTTCGCATCCTTTGTTCAAGCAGTTTCTTAGAGGGGCAAAGAATATAAGAAGAGCTCCTACTCCTGCTTGGGATCTCAATTTTGTGTTGGAAAAACTTACTCTACAACCTTTTGAGCCGGCAGCTACTGCTGAATTGAAATATTTGTCATGGAAGACTGCTTTTCTGTTGGCTATTACTTCTGCAAGAAGGGTGTCTGAGTTGCAGGCCCTTATGGCAGTAGAGCCCTTTTTGATTTTCCATAAGGACAGGGTATCATTACGTACTAATCCTTCCTTTATGCCTAAGGTGGTTTCTAGTGTGGCTTTAAACCAAACTATTCATTTGCCTACGTTTTTTGCAGATCCTCAAAATAAAGGGGAAAAGATTTTGCACACTTTGGATGTACACAGGCAATTGCGTTATTATTTGAGCAGGACTAAAGATTTTAGGCAGTCTCAGCAGTTACTTGTTTCTTTTGCTTTAAGTTCACAGGGTAAACCTGTGTCAAAACAAACTATTTCTAGGTGGATTGGCTTTTGCATTGCATTTTGTTATTCCCATCATGGCAAAGAGGTTCCAGCTGGGATTAGGCCTCATTCCACTAGGGCTACTGCCACTTCAACAGCATTTCTAAGGGGTGGCAACTAAGGATATTCTGGAAGCAGCTACTTGGAGTTCAGTGCATACTTTCTCTAGGCATTATCACCTGCCTATATACTCTAAGTCTAGAGCTGGTTTTGCCACAGCTGTTTTACAAGGCATGTTGTCAGCTCCTGCTACTTTATAATTTGCCAGCCTCCCTTACCTCTGCTTTGGGATTCTACCCAATAGTCAGGACTGCAGCAAGGGAAGAAGAACATAGTACAGTTTTGTACCTACCATAAATGTAGATGTTCGAGGATTCCTGCTGCAGTCCAATTTACCCTCCCTCCTTCCCCTCTGTGTTTCAGGGTGGTTGTGTAGGTGCCTTTACATGCTTATATTTTTTATATATATATTACTGTATATATTGTACATGTTTATTGGTGCAGGTTGTTTTGGGACTTGTCTTTTGGGTCTTCTGACATCTGGGGCAAGAAAAGACTGAGGAAATGGCGCCGGTCATGCGCATTAGTACCCTGACGTCAGTCTAGCGCCATGACCGGCGTCAGCCTTATACTCTGGTATTCGCCGACTGGACGGACTATACCCAATAGTCAGGACTGCAGCAAGGGAATCCTCGAACATCTACATTTATGGTAGGTACAAAACTGTACTTTCTATTGCTATCCACACCAACAACATGACAGTGGTTTAGTACTTATTTATTTATATATTTATTGACGTTTGATTACCAGGAAAGTCCAACTAGATGGGAGTCCATTTTCAGTGGAGGCGAGGGGAGAAAGGCTACAAAGTATTACAACACATTTAAGAATAACAATTTTATTGCCTTTACAAATAATACAAAAATACAGTTTAAATAATTATACCAAAGTAGACATAATGTGAAAACATTGGTTAAGAATAGTTATTTGACAATGATTTAATAGTTATAGAAATTTTAGCTAGTTTATAGAGAAATAAAAGGTAAGCTATGAAGTGAGAGGAAAGCAGGCTTATGGTATATTTACAGAGAAAGCCAGAGGAGAGAGAAATTGATAGAAGTAAGGAAGTGACTGAAGAAGGGAGAGTAAGGCGATGTAAAGCATAAGTAAGGTGTTAGTCTACATTTAGGATATAGTTTGTCCTGGTGTTGAGCAAGAACAGACAGCTTTTGGCGAGGATGTCTTTCAAGGAAAGTAAATATTCTGGGAAGAAATAGCCAGGGACTTGTTATGGCTAGGCTTGTGTAGGCCCTAGGGCCGATAGCCTAGTACCAACCTATGAAAATGGTTTTGAAGGATGGCAGGGAAGATACTGACCTGATGGATAATGATAAGGAGTTTCAGGCTTTAGCAACATGGTACAAGTATGGACAATGCTGTGCAGATTTGATAGGTCTGTGGACAGAAAGGAGTTTTTGGTCACTGGATCAATGACCGACTAGGAACATAGTTGCTTAGAATGTTATTTATTGCTGCATAAGCAAATGTATTCTGGATAATTTCATAGGTGGCATGAAGCGGTATTTAAGTTTTTTTAGTGCTATACACTGGTGGGTTCTGAAAGGGATATTTGCTTCATATTTAGCAACTTTGTTATAGCATTGTTCACATTTTGATTTTTGTGATGCCTGAAGGTTAGTATATAAAAAGCAAAGGGGAATCTCACTCCTAACTTCTTTGTTGAAAAGCAGTGAGGGTATAGTATGGGCTATGAACGAAGACTGCTTCCTAATTGCCAGCAACATTCCCCGAGATGCCATTTCTCTTGAAGACAGGCTGAGTCATTTACTGATGTATTATAAGTGGTTCATCGACCCCTCAGTAGTGCAGAATATATACTATCAGTGGGAGAAGCCTTGTGATCTGTTTGCATCCTGACCAACACTATATTCAGTGACTTCTTTTCCCTCATGTCAAGGAAGTTTTCATCCAGAAATGGTCCAAAGGAGGCTTTTATACTTTTCCTCTATTTCCTCTTATTCTAAAATTCATAAAGACAGCCAGACAAAACAAGTAGAGTCACTTTCCTAGCCCCTTTTCTCCATTTTGCATTTGATAGGTGGAGTTTCCACTGCCCAGTCCTTATCTTCTGGAAGCTTATACATCTGAGTAATTGTAGAAACCTGTTGGCACATCCTTCCAGCAAACTTCACCTGGACATTTACTCCATATACCTAACCACATGGTGACTTGAGTTTCAGTAATGGCCAGTGACTCTTCATACCCTGATAGGGCAGCCCAGATACTCATCTCTGCCCAGAGGCCTAACTATCAAAATGTATAAAAAGTAAATGGACACATATTTGCCCTTGGACAACTTCAAATACATTCCTTTCACAGCTCCAGGTATTTGCAGTGCTCATCTACGTTTCTTGGATCTTTCACACAGGATTAAACTATTCCAGAAACGTAGTTAGGGTGGGGCAAAATGGGCAGCTACCCTAGATGCAAGGTGTTAGGGGTTACAATCAAGAGAGCAGTACCAATATTCATTTCCATAGTGGTATTTCTGAATGACAGTACAGAAATGAATCCCAGTACTGCTTTTGCAGTCAGGAGACACATTGAAACTCTTTGGTTTTGTGTGTGTGTGTGTGGCATAAGTTGTAACAAGCTGCTTGTTACAAATGTGGCAAATGATTTGTTATAGTTGGTAACAGAGCAAACTATTTCCTATTTGCCCCTCAACTTAGAATTTGAGGGAGACAGATGAGGAAAACAGATGTGGGTCTGGCTTGGTCTTTAGGTGAGGAATACCAGAATGGCAACAGACCTGTTTTGTGTGTGCGTGTGTGTATGTGTTTCTTAACTATGAGTTGAGAGGTGACAGACAAGGGAGTGGCACCAGACACTAAATGAGTATGCTGTGACTCTGAGCCGTTTCCTGTTAAAGTACACTTAGCAGCTATTTCCAATTTTCATCAAAGTTCTAACTCCTTGTCAATTCCATCTGTG
This sequence comes from Protopterus annectens, assembly GCF_019279795.1. Lineage (NCBI taxonomy): Eukaryota > Metazoa > Chordata > Ceratodontiformes > Protopteridae > Protopterus > Protopterus annectens. Next base: position 102,006,063 of record NC_056745.1, on the reverse strand, counting down.
AATGTTTTCTAAACCTTTCTTAAAAGAATGTATCCTGTATGACCTCTTATAGATTGTCTGCCTCTTTGAAATTTAAACTTTCCTTTGCAGAAACTGATTCTTTCTCCTTTTGAACCAACTGATATGTTAGAGTATAAATCATGGAATACTTTTTCTAGTGTCCATTACTTTTGCTAAAAGTCTTGGACCCCAAAAAGTTATATGTCAATTCTCCATATTTAATTTTCCAAAAAAGGAATATGTCATTGGGAACTGGCCTATCATTTATGTTCATGGTAGCCACTGACAAACGTAGTCAATTGATTAACCTGCTTGTATTTTCCACTAATTACTCTTAATAGTGGTGGATATTTGTTACATCATATTGATGTCAACAGTGCTCACACTTATCTGCACAGAACCAGTTCTATCAGGAAGGACTCAATTTTTACCTCCTTTTCTAACAAGAAACCAGTTGTAAAGTTAATACAATTACTTTATCCATATGATTTATGGAATACATTAAAATGTGTGTTATGAGAAGCACAATAAATCTTTACCTTCTATGTCTAGAGCTCACTCAACAAGAGCAATGGCTGCCTCACAAACATTTTTCTCAAGTACATCCTTAGTGTTTGTGCAATAGTTACATGAGCTTCACTGAATGCTTTCAAAAGACACTGCAAATTACATGTGATTTTTACAGCTAGGTCTTCCTTTTAGGCTGCACTTATTAGGGGTATGCTCCTGTAAAGATGGTCACGCTGGAAGATTACTCTGAATCTTGTTCTGTTGGTTGATAAGGCTAAAGTAGCTTTTACAAGATACAGGAGTTTTTTTGCATATTCCAGTGTTAGACTTGGATGCACAGGTTCATCCTTCCTTGTCACAATCTCACTGTCCTTTCCTTGTTTTGGTGCAGATATGGTCTACAGGATTATTAGTGATTGCACATTTTATTTCTGAACCACCTTAGTGCAGTATAACAGAGCCCTAGAGTGGAACACAGTTGTAGAGTGTTTTGGGGAAAGTGGATGGCCAGTAGCCAGGGAATGATTCAGATGCCAATTTGACTAAAGGCCTGCAGCTGCAGTCCTGCTTTTTACAAGGGTGGAGCTGCCCATACAAGTTTAGTGTGTTGGTAAGTACATAATGTTTATTATGATTACCTTAGCTGTATAGAGTGATGTTCACTGACCAGCCATCAGTGACAAATTTCTAGACCAGATTTAGGATGGAAGTCCATCAGATGGGAGAGGGTGGGAGTGACCGCTTTTGATGCCTTATCTGTTCTGAGAGATGGGAGATGGTGGCCATGGTCAGCTGACTGCTGTTATGGGTGTGGAGGATTGCACAACATTAATGGCCATAAAACTTGGCAGTCCCAACCTAGTGATGGTAGTCCTCATATGTATATGTGTGAGGGAGCTTGCCCAAGAAAGAGGGGCATATTATGCCCTCACATCAGTAGCCACCAGTAGTGGAGTCAGATCATAACAAATATGCCATCATTACAGCAAAACAGCCACCAAATTCAAAACGTTTCGAAGAATATGTTTAATACCAATGGTAGGTTAAAAACATCCACAGTTTAGCGCTTTTGTCTGTACCACTAAGACATCATCAGAACTATGAATGTACTGCTTGTGGAAGCCATTTTAAAACTTAAGTGCAGAAGACACACCTCCCATATAAACCAAATCACAATTTGTTGTAGCTGAAATCAATGTGAAACAGAAAAAATAAAGTAACAACACTAAAAATAAGACAAAACTTTTAAAACCTGAACCAAAACACATAAATACAAACTAGGCATAAAATAGCTAAACAAAAATGTTTGATGAAACACAAAATCATATTTTGCCGGCTCTCCTTTTTAGTTCACTACTGATAGAAATACTGTTCATTTAAACCAGGAAAGTTGATAGCATGCAGCTTAAGCTGCCATGACATTTCCCAGTGAAGCAGTTTGTTCTGCCAGTCCCCTACATAAGGGGAATTTTCTATTTGCTCAAGAACTAGAAAACTTGGTGGATTTGTCACAAATAATGGAATGCCTGACCAGCGCACTTTTACTGTCCTTACGTTGAATACTGTAAACATGTTGATAGATACACTTATTCAAAGCAATCTTGGTTTTTCCCAAATAGAAAGTGAGACAAGATATACATGTAGCCAGGTAAATGACTCTCTGAGAAAAGCAATTGTAAGCTCCGCCATGCACAGAAGAATCAAATCTACTTAAAAGGGTGCCCTTGTAACAAGTGTTTATGTAAGGGCACTGATGACAATGTCCACATTTCCTGGTAGATTAAAATCTCTTATGATAATCAATAGGTTTCCCAAGAAGGGATTTTTTGTTAGATTTGTTTTTATAGGTAAAAGATGGTGGTGTAGAAAAAATCTCTGATATTTTCATCACATTGTAGCATGAACCAGTTCTTCCCCAAAATTTTTTCAATGGGCTTAACATTCAAAGTGTAATGCAGGACCATATTAGTTTGGCCATTAAAACCTGTTTGATTGTCTTTCTTGTTGATTCAACCCTTTCTTGATGATGGGGGCATATTTAGTGTTTGTCTCTGCTCATACCTCATTTCTGATTGAATCCAGAACTGGTGGGGTATCCATGGTCCAAAAACAAAGATCTTAGAATGTCAAATTGTTCAAGACATACTACTCATCCGAGGTCAGCTGAGATGTTCTGATAAACTGACTTTTTGCCACCCCCCCTCTTCTGATGGAAGGGATGACAACTGGTGAAAAAAAAACAAATGTGTTACCATAAGTGGACTTCTGTAAATCCTGGTAGTGAATTCTTCATAGTTAGGTACTAAGCTTAGCCAACAAGGTTCCTTGGCTTATGCCACCCAAAAAAATATTTTTCTCTGCCCCTGTCAAGCAGAGCCACAGAAGTGATCCTGGGATGTATTTCCTATTTCCCATCCACTCATCAAGATTTTTCTTGAAGAGTGCTAATGAGGAACATTGCTTGACATAGATGGGTAGCTTGTTCCAGAGTATGGGAAGTCTCTGGGACATGAATCTATCCTTCCAGCATATCCTGTTTATTGTGGTGACAAGGTTTAGGTCCCTAGAGCATGTAGCTCGGAGGGATTGGGACTTCTTTAGGTGTAGCATGTCCAACAGCTCTGGGTTTGACATAGCTTTGTATGTTAGGCAGAGATCACCTCAGAGTAGGCGATATGCTACGGAGTAAAGCTGGAGTTTTTTGAGATGGTCAGTTTAGGGCATCTGTTTGAGGCCAGTTTTCCTCTTTGTGAGGTACTTCTGTGGCCTTTCCAGCTGCTGCAGATGTCTTGTGAGGTACATTCCAAAAGGGGCATTGTACTCTATAATGGGTCTAATGAGTGTCGAGTAGAGGGGAACAATGGCCTCTTTTTTTTCTTGGATGAGAACCCTTTTGTGATGAGATGTGCCATGTAGAAGGATTTCCCGACTACTGTTGCAATGTGATTATCAAAGGAGAGACTACTGTCCACCGGAGTCCCAAGGTGATGTCATTGTCAAGGTAATTAATCTGGTGACGTTCAAAGGAATATTTGAACTTTAAAAAGGAGGTGCTGGTTTGTAACTGTAGTATGAATTCTTCAAGTTCATTGACACTTCCTTCCCAAATGATAAGTAAATCATTGAGGTATTTGAAGTACATTTGGAAAAGAGGGGGAGTTTAAAAAGTGATTCTAATTCCCATCTTAATAAGACAGCATTTCCAAACATGGGGGCGCATGCAGCATCCATAGCCACTCGAGTCTGCTTGCAAAATTCACCCTCAAAGGTCAGAAAGTGCTGTTTAACACCAAGTCCATGAACTCACTAACCAATTCGTAATCTGTTTCAGAAAGTAAGTCAAATTGTTTTACAATTTGTCTGAAAGACTCCAACCCCAGGCATACGCCATCATTGCTGGGATGATGGCAACAGCACAAGCCACTACTGTGGTTGCTCATGACATCACCTTTGGG